>NC_061508.1:258439715-258739715 GCF_022539505.1 Lolium rigidum | reverse complement strand
GTCGCGCAATGCATGGCGCCGCCCGATCCAGGCCTGCCGCCGCAACTCGCTCCAAGTAGCTAGCTATTGTGAACCTGCACGATTCTTTCCGACGAGCTCGGAACCGTAAGCCGCGCGCTCGATGAGACCACCGGCCAAGCGCAAGCGCGCGCGATCCACTGCAGTGCGGCACTCGGAGCAACCAGCCACATTCCGTTTTCCGTGTGGCACCCGGCCACGGCGACGAAGCAGAAGCGCACGCCTATTTCTACCTCTTGGTCACCGCCGAGAATCTTGGACCCGTCGCGTCGCGAGCAAGCAGTCCTTTGTTGGCTGCTGGTGCCAGCCTGGCGCACGCACGCGAGAGAGAGAGAGCAAGGCGAGTCAAACTCAAACATGATCACTAGAGGCCTGATGACTCCGCATTTATTTATTTATCCAGTCACAGTAAAGACCTCCCGTTTGAACGCATTACTATTTCCGATCGCTTCCTCCACAATTCTCCAACATGTGTGATGGATCAAATCCCTCGCTGCTGCTTGTTGCCTTTTCACTGATGCAAACCATTCTTCTTTTCTTTTCTTTTCTTTTTTCGCAATTATTACTACTAAACAAGAAGAAACTCACGTTCGCATTACTGATGCAAACCAAACAAGAAGAAAAACTAAGTGGTCGATTACTATCTTCACTGCCCACGCTCACGTTCGCAATCTCCAGGCATGGACTGCTATTTCTGTTTTGCTCTTTGCCCAAGTGCACGCTCCTACACGCGGTACACAACTTTGGAATTCCTCTCTACCATACAACCTAATTATTAATCGTCTAAATGCTCGGCTTCAAAACCAATTGTCCTATTTCTTCGATACACACCACACATCAAATAATTTAGCAATTCGTCAAATCACACACACACGCCCGTTATACTTGATCAAGAACGAGCTGAGTTTTCGGCGTGATTGCCCAATAATTGAGAGAAAACATTCGAAACGCTCCATTTTGTCGCAAGCTGATAGCTCGCACCTCGGACACCACCAACAGAAATCAATGCCCTATTTTTGCCAAATCAATCGACGGACGACACTTCATCAGCTTTCAGCGAGGGACACACGGTGGACCGGCCACAGCCACGCAACACAAAGCCCGCAACAAACTCCCCTGCGTGCACATACACACAAGTAAACAACAATGATTTTGCACACCTCGACACAAACAAGCTCCGCTTATGTACAACACATGATGAGATCCTTATAACCACCACACGGCATGTATGTAGCAACAACCAGCCAATTTACGCCAATCTTTATAACAAGAGTCCTAACTAAGACAACCATATTATACTACACCAAACACACTGCCAGGTAAACCACATCACCAGAGTCCTAAATAAGAAGAGACAAGACAGGAACATGACACTCACCTAAACCCGCCAAGTCGGAGAAGAACAAGGCCTCCGCTGCCAGCTCCACATCCAATTATTCCCTGAGATTGAAAACAAAAAAAAATATTACAAAAGTCGTCAAGAACTGGCCCAATTCTATAATTATTACTAAAGAAGGAATTACTAAAGCTAGAAAACATTCAAGTCAGGCAACAATTTCCCCTACACATACAGGGTACATGTATTTGTCATTTCCAAGCTAGGCAACAGTTTCTCTACTCCCTACAAACTCATATTGAACAGGGAAACAAAATACTCTTTTGGCAAACAATTGAGCACAATTATTATTATGCATCTACTCTCTAAGCAAATGTACTGCTCTTCAACACTAGAAGCTTTTCTGATATATAAGACAGACTCTCCATAAAAATTGCAGAACTAATTCATCCTCCCCGAGATAATATTAAGAGGCGGCAGCAGCACCACCATTTCAGACAGACTACAGCAGAATCAACACATCCTTATAAGGTGGCAGCATTTGCGTTGACTCACAAAAATTAAACTAGTGGTCCTGATCAGCTCCAAAGAGCTCCACGTTCTGCACACATTTAATAGCAGCCAGATTTAAGCTCCACATTCATCAAGTCGACCAAACAACAAGTTGGGTAAAAACTTAAGGATAATCTAAAGCTACAGCTACAAATGGTCAGAATAACAATCTCTTTCTTATAAACACAAGAAATTACTAGAACAGTAGAACTATACACCGTTTCCAAGTCACAATTAACTTAGGTGCAGATATCAATCTTTCGAGATAAGCAGCAACATCAGAGGCATTTTAAACAACCAAAAAAGAATTAATCCATCATTTCAAGCCTGAAAGGTGAATGCACTGCCGTCACAAAAGATTTAGCTACTTTGTTGAACTAGTAGTCCAGATCATCATACACTTGTGCACCTCACATGTTAGAAAAAGAAACAAGGATTAGTATGCACGGCACCTACATCACAAGAAATTACTCAACAAACAACATGAGATAGCATATAAGCTACTGTATTCACCAACTGCAGCAACTCAAAAAGGAAAAAGATTTTGGATTGCTGCTGTGTTTTGCTTGCTGTTTTGGATGCGAGTTGTGAAATCAATTGCCATCAACAAGAAGAAAAGGGCTTCAGGCTTATACTATGCAAAAGCAACATAGGACAAAAATCAATTGAGGCGCAGAAAAGATAGGCTGCTCATGTGATCCCGACTTACCACATAGAAGAAACAATAACGCGATGCAAACACAGACTAGCTAAAGCATTCATTCAGCCATAGTGTTCTTCACCAAAAAATATGAACATGGTATTGCAACATTCCAACAAAACCCACTACCATCAAACCATCATATTCTACACAAATCGTCATAACGAACCCACAACATCTAAAACGTACATAGGCAGAGTTAGATGGCCGTGCTATCATGGAGAACCTAGAGAACAAAGAAGAGGAACCAGAAAATTACCAAATCCCACGGAGTCCAAGAAGGACACCCGCTGCCATCGCACACCTCCGCCACGGTGAACTCGCGGGCTGGTTTGCACCCTTGCCAGGGAACCTGCAACCAACATCCAGGCAGAACAAGGTCAGTTACCTGTAGGTGCGATAATTTCTTCAGATGTATACTACACCAAACACATTGCTAGGTAAACCACATCACCAGAGTCCTAAATAAGAAGAGGCAAGAGAGGAACATGACACTCACCTAAAACCACCGAGTCGAAGAAGAAGAAGGCCTCCGCTGCCAGCTCCACATCCAATTATTCCCTGAGATTGAAAACAAACAAAAAAGTTAACGAAAGTGGTCATCAACTGGTCCAATTCTAAAATTATTACTAAAGAAAGAATTACTAAAGCTAGAAAACATTCAAGTCAGGCAACAATTTTCCAGCTAGACATATAGGGTACATGTAGATGTCATTTCTAAGCTAGGCAACAATTTCTCTACTCTCTAAAAACTCAATTCGAACGGGAAGAAAAAACTCTTTTGGCAAACAATTGAGCACAATTATTACTATGCATCTACTCTCTAAGCAAATATGTACTGCTCTTCAACGCTAGATACTCTTCTGATATATAAGACAGACAGATGATCCATACAAATAGCAGAACTAATTCATCCTTCCCGAGATAATATTAAGCGGCGGCAGCAGCAGCAGCACCATTTCAGACAGACTACAACAGAATCAATTCATCCTTATAAGGTGGCAGCATTTGTGTTGACTCACAAAATTAAACTAGTGGTCCAGATCAGATCCAAAGAGCTCCAGGTTCTTCCCATGTTTAATACCAGTCAGGTTTAAGCTCCACATTCATCAAGTCGACCAGACAAGAAGTTGGGTAAAAACTGATAATCTAAAGCTAGAGCTACAAATGGTCAGAATTTCGATCTCTTTCTTATTAACACAAGAAAATACTAGAGCTAGAAACCGTTTCCAAGTCACAATTAACTTAGATGCAGATATCAATCTTTCGAGATCAGTAGCAACACCACAGGCATTTTAAACAACAAAAACAAAATTAATTCATCATTTGAAGCCTGGAAGGTGAATGCATTGCCTTCACAAAAGATTTAGCTACTTTGTTGAGCTAGTAGTCCCGATCAGCATACACTTGTGCACCTCACATGTTAGAAAAACAAACAAGGATTAGCATGCACCGCACATACACTTATCACAAGAAAAATTACTCAACAAACATTATGAGATAGCATATAAGTGATCTAAGGTTCAAGCAACCCAGAAAACGAAAGGAAATCAAGATTATGATCTAACATAAATATACAAAGTTGCGCAAATACTAAAATATGATCAAGAATTAGGTTCTTAAGCCATCATGGTAAATATAAGCGATTCACCAACTGCAGCAACTCAAAAAGGAAAAAGATTTTGAATTGCTGCTATGGTTTGCTTGCTTTTTCTTGCTGTTTCGGATGCTAGTTGTGAAATCAATTGCCATCAACAAGCAGAAAAGGGCTTCAGGCTTATACTATGCAAAAGCAACATAGGACAAAAAACAATCGAGGCGCAGAAAAGATAGGTTGCTCATTGATGTGATATTGAACTACCACAGATGAATAACATCAGGCAATGCAAATATGACAAACCCGAATCCAACACCAGCATGATATGCTGCTCCAGGGATGTGATCCAACTTACCGCACATAAGAAACAATTACGCAATGCAAACAGAGACTAACCCAAGAATTCACTCGGCCATAGTGTTCTTCACCAAAAAACATGAACAGGGTATTGCAACAATTCCAGCAAAACCCACTCCCATCAAACCATCATATTCTTCCCAAATTGCCATATCAAAGCCACAACATCTAAAACGTACATAGGCAGAGCTAGATAGCCGTGCTAGCACGGGAGAACTTAGAGGATAAAGAAGAGGAACCAGAAATTTACCCAAAGCCTACGGAGTGGAATTACAAGGCCACCCGCTGCCATCGCACACCGCCGCCACGGTGAACTCGTGGGCTGGTTTGCACTCTTGCCAGAGAACCTTCAACGAACAACCATGCAAAACCAGGTCAATTTCCCATAGGCACGACAAAAAAATTCGGATGTATATCAAGGGGAAATTTGAACAACGCAGCACTAGTATGAAAATCTAGAGATATCTAGAGCACTGTATCCTGCAGCGGCAGCTCACCAAATAGGCGCTCATACAAGATTGGGTGGCGAGCATGGTGTGGATTCTAGCGAGAGGACAGAGGAAATTATCGACCTTTGGGTGGCGAGAGGTGTTCTTGGACGGCAGCCTGGATGTGGGGCTTCGGTGGCGAGGTCCTGCAGGTTGTGCGCGCCTCATCCGGCGCTCACGGCCGCGTCCATGTCGTCGGGCGACAATCCGAGGAGGCCGGCGAGCGGGGTGCCGGAGCTCGCGCGCGGCGGCGGACTTGGAGGTTCCCGTGAACGAGCAGCGATTCCCATGGCCGCTGAATCGACATCGAGGGCCTGCAGCACCGCGCGAGGCGGGCGTCGTCGTCCTCCACGCCGGTCTGCAGTCCCGGCGCTACGGTTCGCTGCAGGTCGGGGATGCCGCAGGCTCGGGGAGGCGAGCAGCAGTCCTTCCTACGCGCGTCCCCGTCTTCTTGCGCCGGCCGCCGTCGTGGGGGTCGCGGTCGCGCCGTCACCGGAAAGGGGGCAGCTTGGGTTTGCGTAGCGGCGGGGTTGGGGCTCGGGAGGGCTCCGTAGGCCGGGGAACCAAGAGAAGAGACGCGCCGGAGCTTCGCCGGTGAGCGGCGGCGGCATGGGTGGCCGGGGGAGGTTGGTGAGTTGGGTGGCCGGCGGCGTGTCCAGTGTGGTGAGAGCAATTTAAGGGAGGGGAATGTGACGCGTCCTGTGTCCGTTGGTTTTCTTTTTCTTTGGTCACCATGCGTTTTGTGCTTTTTTTCGTGAGGTGAGAATGTGAGATGCATCGGACGAAGATTAATTAATTGCAGGCCATAACTAAACCATGAAGAAAACTGTGCCGCCGCCCACAATCAAAGGCAATTTCTTTTCTTCTTCACACAAATTAATTACTACAGTAGCTCTTCTACTACTACTCCATATGTATACTGGGAGTAAAAACAGTCGACGAGCACGAGTCACGCATCGCATGCAGCCGTACAACTTCACGGTCACGTCCGGTCACGCTATGGACATATCCTGGTTTTCCTATTTTGCCCTTGTTTTCCGTCACGTGTCGGTCAGCACCCCTCCTACTTACCGTCGCCTCGACTACATGTGAGGTGCCGTTGTTGGGTCTAGTGAGTTGCCGTTGCAGCGCCCGCCGGCGAGGTGTCGCAACTTAAGTTGACGAGGTGACGCTGCTAGAGCTAGCAAAGTGCGGATCCTAGGAGCGGCGAGCTGCTGCTGGGGCCGGCGCCGACGATCTTCTTGGGGAGTATGCGCGAAAGAGGTTGGGTCGGGCGAGCAACACCTAGGCGGTGATGTGGGGAAGAAGTAGGGCGAGCAAAACCTAGGCAGCGACATGTGCGTGATCGTGGGGCAGCGGCGCGACAGCTAGTCGAAAACCATTTATCTATTGCAATTTGAAAAGGCATTACACAAACTCTAAAGTGGCCTATCCTAAAACAAATAGAGTGAAAAATCACATGAAATAACCACTTTCGACGAAAACCTAGGGGTAGACGACTGGAGATCCATGGAACATATTATCGCCTAAAATCGTGCAAGGGAGGTTCGGAAACCCTCCATCTCTTGCATGGGGTTCTAATATGGGTATACACGTGTGGTGTAGAAGAGAGATGCCATTACACAACTCTAAAGTGGCCCTTTCTTCACAAAATTGGATTACATTGTATGACAATTACAAACTTGTAGTGTGAAACTCTCACTTTGTGGCCAACAACCCAATTCTTGTAAAAACTTGGCTTATTTTCGGTTTTCATGTTCCAATAGCATATTTTGAGGCATCCAAATAAAAAGGTCTCATAAAATCAACAATTTCTAATCAATGCTAGGGGTAAACTTTGCAGGGCCAGCAAACAGGGATACACCTAAACTCGTGCGAGGAAGGGTGTGGACAAATATTTAAATCTTTTATGTAGTCCTAGCATGGGTATATGAGGTTGGCTTCAAGATGAAAAGCCAATACACAAATCTAAAGTGTCACTTGCGTCACTAGCATGACTATCCCGAAGAATTATCTGCAACTTATAGTGCAAAGCGCACACTTCGGGACCACCAACCCTCACCCTCTTTAATGGGTCCTAAAATGGGCATATAAGGGTGGTATAAAGAGGAAAATTAAAATCAATACACAAATTTTAAGTGCCACCTCATTCACAAACATAACTACCCCGAAGTAAGGTTTCAAACGTACAATACAAAACTCCCACTTCAAGGTCACCATGGAAGTATTGTAAGGATTTCGACTCTTTTTAAGGTTTTCATGTTCCTAACACCAACATTGACACAAGGAAAGAGAGGACCCACCTGTAATCACCGTTTTAGGTGTAGAGGTCACAAGGCCCACAAAAGAGGGTTTCGCCTAAAACATGGAGAAGAAGGACCGGTAACCACCCCCTCTTGCTTTGGGTACTTATATGTGTATACAATTGTGCTTTGAAGAGGAAAATACAAGATACAACTCTGGAGTGCACCTCTTTCGCGAACATGACTACCCTGGAGGAAGATTTCATACTTATAGTGTTGAACTCCCAATTCCAAGCCACCGACCTAACTGTTGTAAGCACTTGGGCTCCTTTTGACGTTTTAATGTTTCTATGACCTACCCTATATATAAGAGTCAAATGGAATCACCACTTTGGAAGGAAACATAGGGTAGAAGTCCCAGGGACCATGAAATAGGGTTTCGCCTGAAACATGGAGGGGAAGTTTTGGAAATTACCCCCTCGTGCGTGGAGTTCTAATAGCGCTATGTAAGTGTGGTGTGAAGAGTAAAAGCCAATATACAACTCTGAAGTGGCACCTCATTCGCAAACATGACTATCCGGAGAAAGATTTCAAAATGATAGTGTTGAGACCACCGACCCAACTCTTATAAGAACTTGGTCTCTTGGGGGGGCGGGGGTCATGTTCCTAGGGCCTAAACTAACACAAACAAAGAGAATATTCACATGTAATCACCACTTTGGAAGGAAAGCTAGGGGTAGATCTCGTGAGACCCATGGAACATCTTTTCGTCTGAAATTGGGAGAGGAAGGTTGGGAAACCAGACCCCTCTTGCATGGGTGTCCTAATATGGGTACTTAAGTGTGGAATGAAGAGGAAAATGCAAAATAAAACTCTCAAGTGGCACCTCCTTCGTGAACATGACTATTTAGAAGAAAATTTGAGACTTGTACTTTGTTTCTAGATCATGTCTATTCGACTCTACTTGTTGGATATCATGGTTGGGGCCTCCAATTTTCCTCCTCATTAATGCCCTAGTACATACAATCGCTTCTCGATGGTGTATTCCGCATCGCGGTTGGGCATTGCTCCCGTCCAATTTTGGAACGTGAGGAAGCCTAATATAAAATAACAATCAAGCAAACTCATGTTTTGATGAAATCTATTGAAAATCAACGAAAGAATCTGCTGAAAATTCGTTTTTTCGTGTGTGCATAGAGTAGCATATGTAGCTCTCTAATTTTGCATCCAAAGTAGTAGATAGGTGAAATTTATTGGAATCACGGAACCATAGACACGCATGCAGAACGGGAATTAAAGATAGAGTCCAGCTACCAGCTTAGGCAACCAAAAACGTATGGAAAGTTGAACCGCCCATAATGCGCGCAATTGGTAATTGGATTGAATTGATTATGATCTTTACCACCTAATTAAGTCAGTGCACAGATCACGCAAGGGGCGATTTATTTTTCGGCGGGAGTTGTTTTTGGAGCAAGCGAAAATCTGGCAAATCCGAAACAACAACGAACCCACCCCCACCCTCACTTCCTCTACCCAACACAGCGACTCACCACCTCTCTCTCTTTTCCCTGTTCCCCTTCCAACGCCGGCAAATCCCGGCCGGTTCGGGCGAGCTATCTCGCCACCGACCACGGCACCGGCACCAAATCCTCCTCATGTACTGTCTCCACGGCTGATCCGCAGCCCCCATGGCGAAACTCTACACCCGCAGCAATGCGCCGAAGCGGCGCCGCCGCGTGGCGCCGTCAAGCTCCGGCAGGCCCTCCTCCTCAACTGCATCACAAGGCCGCCGCCACGAACACCCGCTGACATAGATCGAAAGGCTCCTTCAGGTGACGGCGTGTAACGCCGCGGGCGGCGGTACGGGCTTGTTGCGGCGCCGGAATGGCGGCGGGGAGTCGGTTCTTGACCGAGTTGGGCTCGGGGTCGGCACTCCGTCGGGAGCTTCTGCTACCGGCGTCTTCTTCTGGCAACCCCGTCCTCGGCCTACTGATGTCGGCTGCCTGCTCCTACAGCTGGCCACCACTCGAAGCTGCTGCAGACCGGTGAAGCCTCTCTCTTGCTCCTCGTATTTCTCCATCCGTTCTTGCTAGACGTGTTTGGTTCGTCTTTTTGTAATGTAACCTGATAGTACTGTTAACTGATTCCATAAAATCATGTTTGTTTCTGTCGCTCCGTAATCTAATAACGTGGTCCAATGCAAATTTGATTTCGGTGGAAATCCTGCGTAATGGGATGGGCCGGGATAACGTTCCTGTTGTTGCCGCTGGCTCTCGTTGGTTGGCTAGTCGTCCGCTGTAGTTGTCGCTGGTCGCTACCGCAAGATATCCTCTCGCTTCCGTCGCACGCCGGCTACCGTCGCAAGACGTCAGCCGTCGCCGTCGCGAGCCGTCCGCTGCCGCCGTCCCAAGCCGCCCTCTGTCACCGCCGTCGCAAGCCATCCGCTGTAATAGTTGTTCGTGCCGCCACCACAAGCTGTCAGCTCTCTCTCCGTCGTCGTCCGCGCCGCCGCAAGCTGTCAGCTGCTGCCATCGCCTCTGCAATCCGTCATTGGGCGGCAGCAGGCTACGCCGTCCCCATGTCCTGGGCTGCTCGGCGCCTTGACATCGGGCGGCCGGCCAGTGCGCCTGGACTGCAAATTTTATTTTGTTCCTCCATCGATTTTCTTGCTCCTCATTCCGTTGACACCGACAGTAGTAACCATCCTTGAAACAAACACGTCTAGCATTTCTCCCGTTGAACGTGTAGTCAGCATAGAAAGTCACATTCGTCTGAATTTGGTTCAGTCTGTTAGCTAGTGTTGTTCAGCTGTACGCCCATGATTTCTTCAGGTCATGCCCAAGCTGCATACACTTGACGCTTGTAGGTCCATATGTGTATTATTTTAGGCATGTTATACAGGTATATGTATGGTGGTACAAAATTTGCTATGTTACCAACAGTAAATGCATACCTAGCAAGGATGGCAGACCTTGGAGTCAGCACAAGCAACCACCATGAACTGGACGCAGGAACATGAAACCAATATGGATTGGGAATTTGAAAATTATTTAGACTTGGAATTGGCATTACAATGATATACCTATGGTGTTTGCTGCTCAGCAAAATTCTGATATTTAGTAGAATTTTCCCTTAGCACATGTAAAAATAAAACAATGTCAAGAAATAAATATATTCATCTAACATCTGAAAGCAAAACATTCATTATGTACTAAATGGTCGACTTACACATAGTTCCGTTGCTTGAAGTCCATGAACCTTGTTTTCAACTGACCCAACAAATCATAATCCCCATCTGCCTCATTTACTATACCATGTTGGAAATTTAGAAGTTGTTGGGTCAAGCCAGAATGATCTCGAGGCCTTTGTACTACATGAGATGATAAACTTTATTTTCTTGATGCATATACTCTATAATAATGAAATACTCTCCCATCACACAAAATGAAGATTTAATATCGAAGTGGCTAATTATAAAATTCAGTGTTCGCCCGCAATATGTTAGTATATTAGCATTTCAGTTCATATAAATACGAAATTGCTTTGTAAATGATGCAGTTTGTAATAATTTTGTAGGTGGTCAATGGTTTAGTATTTTATCAAGTAATTGGCTCTCCATTTATTGCATTTTATTTGCTTGACTTTCCATTTCACACTTTTCTCATTTTAATATTCAGTATTCTGCACTTACAAGATCACCCATGGCAACAGAACAAACGGCTGTGGCAGGTGATGGCGTGTGACCGTGGGCTGCGGGAGGGGCTCGTTATCTTGCCGGGATGCCGACGCGGAGACACTGAGGACGAGCAGGTGTTTGCCTGCCATCTAAGATGCTGTCGTCTTCTGGCCACCACCCCATCAAGGTTCTACTGCTGGCCACCACTTCAACATGCTACTGTTTAGTGAGGTCTCCTCCATCTAAGATTGCTAACAATTCCATCTTTTCTCCTATTGTTATTTTTTGCGGGGGATCTTTTCTCCTATTGAATGGAATGTGTATACAACAGATAAAAAACATAGGCATATATTGATGTATTGATGAGAGGAGCATAAGAATGTGTGTGCATAGACATGTATGTGCTCAACACCTTTGATTTTGGTTGCTGATTATTCATAGGAGGTGCTGCTATATTTCCGAGCGTCCGTCTATCTGTTGTTGTGATAATTTGGGACGCTGAAACTTATTTCTAGACCTCAAAAACTCGACATATAATAAAATAAGTTGGTCTTCTTTGAATAAAAATATCTTTTCGTGATATCTGTAATTGAGAACATGTTTTGGAAAATGGTTTAATTCGTTTTCAATAGTCACAGTTGGGTTCAATTTGAGACTGATCTTGCACTTGTAATAAAGTTGTTGTATATCTATCATGTAGTTTTGAAAAACATGTGCTATAATCCTCGGATATTAGAGTTTTTGTTTGGCACTATAATCCTTGGATGTTTGGTACTTCTTCTTGTTCAAAATCATTTCTTTTTATATAAATGACAAATTGCTCAATGAAAATTGGTTTGCATTGAGGAGGATGTGTACTTCTTAAA
Source organism: Lolium rigidum (assembly GCF_022539505.1). NCBI lineage: Eukaryota > Viridiplantae > Streptophyta > Magnoliopsida > Poales > Poaceae > Lolium > Lolium rigidum. The sequence goes on along the minus strand of NC_061508.1, from coordinate 258,727,882 downwards.
CATGGGTTGGTAGATGTTATATGTATATCCCAGTTGACTTTTGTTTTTAAATGTTCTTTTGAGGTTTGAGGTGGCATATCTGGTTGCATACATGTTTCTGGTAGTTCCATGTTTAATGTTCAATACTTTGTTTGGAAAAGGTGCCCATTGATTTATTATCTCTGTCTCGAGTTGATCATCTTAAAGTTGCTGGTTACTATCATCTAATGATTATCATTGGTACTTTATTGTTTATATCAATCTTGTACTGATGTTCAGTCAATTCAATTGCAGAAACGACACAAGTATGCAATGCAAGAGACAAGCAAGCAAGAATGCAGCCACTGATAGCAAGTCATGGCAAGGGAAAGGGATGGGAGATAAATAGGAAGAGGTCTCCTTTTCTTGCCTTTGATTGCAGTGGCACTGTTCTGTTATGGCAGCCGGAGATTTCTCTGCTAGCATGGTCGCCACTGTAGGACGGGAGGAGGAGTTGCGGCTGCTGCACATCTAATTCAAGCACGCGGCTGCTGCACATCTAATTCGAGCAGGATGGCAGGAAGGTTTTCCCTTTGGCAGGTAAAGTATGGTATTTTTTTCTTCAAATATCTTAATATTTGAGATTGCAATGTGATACGTATGAGCATTGGAGTCTTGGCAAGCTTCAGAGTTTGACTTAGTTTTATTTGCTCTCTGTGTTAACTTGAGCACATGTGGATTGGCTCCTACTTTCCCATAAGATGGATTGCCTCCTATCTGATATCCATATCAGGATATAGGCATTGAGAAGAAAGCTGTTAGTTTAGTTTATGCATACATGATTATTCCTAGTTCATTGACCATGGATGTTACGTCTGTTTGGGGCGATGATGCTTCTAGATTTTGCACCGTTATACTTTAATTTCTGTTAATAAATATTTCAAAGCATCTCGCGGAAAACTAGCAACCACTTGGATGCCTTTCATGCATTTTATTTAATTGAGCTACCTTACATGCTGAATTATAATTTGTAGGTAAGCAAATGAAGGCTCTGCCCTATAGGCTTATTATATGCAAGTCAGAGACACTACATGCTCACTATATTGATTTCCTGGACAGTATTGTATTGTACAACTTAAGGCTTGATGAATTCCTGCATGCTCTAGCTAGCGAAAACTGGCAGGCTGCAAGTAGAGATGATGTTGTGGTCTGTTTTGTTAGTTGGTGTATATCTGGCCACTGGATAGCAACTGCCCGGTCTTGACATGAACTGTTTGTACATAGTTAATTCAGACTTGGTATGTCATGGGAAGTCTAGGAGCTTTCAACTCTCAAAATTTGCATGTTGTGCCTAATCAATGTTTCAGAACTACAATGTTGCGTCGTGTATTCCTATTCATCATTAACAGGATTCTTGCACTCATGATATCAAACTGATAGCTGGTTGCCTCAAACTGTATGCATTAGTTCTAAGAGAATCCTTCTTATCGGATAGGGTGTTTCTGCACCTGGGTGGCTGGGTGCATACTTTCAAATGTATTTTGAACATATTTAAAAATGTCAAACCAAAATGTCTCATGTATATCTTCACATTTTACATGCTCACAAAGTTGTTTTAGCAAAAACCGATATGTTTTGTGCCCAGTGTAATGAAAAAGACAAATTTTGGTGCTAAAATAATCCATTTCTCGAGACATTATTTTATCTTTTTACACAGGGCTCACAAAATGTCGGTTTTATGCGAAACTTTAGGTGCGCACATAGAACATGCCCCTCTACATGCGAATTTTTATTCCTTAACTTTTTAACTTTCTAAAATATGTTTTGTACATACTGGGTGCATATGCACCTGGGATCAATTTTGAGTTTCCGCTTCTTATCTGCTTGGAAACAAGAATAATTTTCAAGCATATGCTTAGTAGAGTGCTTTATATTCACAAGTTACCGAGAAGTTGCTCTATCAAGCATGTTTTTTCTTCTAGTAGAGTTCATTTGATAATAATCTCGTTCCTTATGTAGTAGCTGCAACCGATAATTAGCTTTTGAGTAATGCTCTTGTTGTATATATTCAACAGATAGTTTGCCTGAAGATGACTACTTCCTTCATATTACTCAGGTTTGCTTAACTATATGCCAAACCACTTGCTCTTTTTTCAAGTTGTACATATCTATTTTAAATTGTGCCTATGTTATATTGTCATTGAGATGTTTTTGTTTCTCTTGGCAGAGCGCCCTCGGAGAGAGGCCCAAGAAGGACAACAAGACACCATGTTTGTAAGGTGGACGACTGGAAGTTGTCCACGGGGACCCTGTCGACAAGTTCACCCAGTTCCAGTTCAGTCTGGTCTTTGAGGAGTTCGAACTCTCGCACACCTCTGAGTCGTTCAGTGTCTTCTAATATGGGTACAAGGTCTTCCAAATGGCCAGCAGAGATGAGATGGACTTGACTCTGAAGAACAAATCTGAAAGTATATACATACATTGTACTTGGACGTTGTAGTGCTCTTTTGTTGAATGAACATGGCAAGGAATTAACCGCTGGTCTGTTTTGATTTCTGATGAAGACAAGCAAGATAAGGTTGTTCTAGACACCAAGGTAAATGGTAATTGGGTCACAGCTTCATAACAAATGAGCATTACGATAACTTCTATTGTTTTGGTCTAATAGGTTTTCCTTACATGTCGCAGGATAAGCAGAGGGGTGACACTTTGGTCTTGGAGTACAGATAAGGGAAGGACGTACATGCAAGGGATATCATTGCAGAAGTCAAACTACAGTAGGGATCAATACCGTCAGATGAGGCTAAAAGTAGAAGATCCATGAGAGACTCGCTAGGCTGCGAGAATTACTAGAAAAGGTGAGATCCTGAGCTCATCATTTTCACGTGTTTAAATTATATCTTAAAACTGAAATGTTAATGTTGTTTCATCTTTAAAATTTATATTCAGCCTTTCTGATAGTTATGATTGTTCCGGTTGTAATCATTGACAATGAAGGTCACCATTTTCCTGCAAATTGCAGTCCTTCCTTGATGTTCTGTTAGCTACAACTGAAGTTAATAGTTACTCTTAATGATTGTCCTTGTATTATTTGTCAAAATCAAAATCATGTTATTCAATCTGATTTTTTAGGATTTAATAGAAGCAGAGCCATAGTAACAGATAATCCAATTGGAACTTAGAGAGAAGAATAGTGCTATCTTCAGGAACGTTCTCACTGCGAAGGCATGTGTTAGTTTATAAGCCTGAAGTACTACATTTTTTCTATCTGCTGCAACTCTAGTCTATTCAGATGTTGTTTAGATAGTTATCCCCTTTTTTTCTCATGTCAGGACAACAACGAGCTTGCTATAGATGCTTGAAGCCTGGCGGCAGCCAAGGGAGTGCAGTAACTGTTCATGGTGGGCAAAGGTCCTTGTCATGGTATGTGTCTTTTTCTTAGATAGTAAAAATGGTATGCAAGTGGTTCCATACATGTTTCTGGTAGTTCCATGTTCAATATTCAATACTTTGTTTTTGAAAATATGGTATACAAGCCCATAGATGCTGCCATAGTGAAAGTGACGTGCTATGGTGGTGCTGACCTGCTATAGTGCAAATGAGAAATTGTTTGCATGGGGTTGGGTAAGAAACATGAGTTGTTAGGTGCTACTTAGTTTTGAAAATTTGTTTTTTTTTTGGATGAAACCAGACCTTGTATGGTTGAATATAGTGTCAGTTTACTTAGCTGTATCTTGGCCTGCTAACGTGGTCCATTTTGATGTTGTCGTGGTGCATGGTTTGGGGTGGCCATTGTCAGGCTTACCGATGTTTGTTCTGTAGATGTACCAGACCTTTTGTGTTGAAAACACATATACCTTGTATGCCTAGTACAACTTAAGCTTGGTGAATATGTTGTGTGGCACATCTTTGTTGATTGGGTTGCCTGTCGCTGGTGCTTTAGCTTTCCCGAGAGAAACTAAATCTCTGCAGACTTTAGTTACATGTCTTTTCAAACGAATTTGTTTATTCATGACTAGCATTTTTTCTCATTTGTTACAAAAGCCCACTGATATGAGTTTCTTGGCAGGCCTGATATATGGAGTGTTGACGCTCTGATGGCTAGGAAGGAAGTGGGCTGTGGAGAACGTGTTGATTGACCAAGTCGGCTAGGGAAGAGTAGCAGCTCGAGGGCGGCGACAGTTGCGACAATGGTGGTAGAGAGGTGCGACTGGAGCACACTTGCCAGCCGGAACTCCCTGGCTGACCGACCAATGAGCATTACGGTAACTTTTACTGTTTTGTTCTAATAGGTTTTCCCTACATATCACTGGATAATCAGATGGACGACACTTTGGCCTTGCAGTACAGATAAGGGAAGGACATGCAAGGGATACAATATGGATCAATACCGTCAGATGAGGCTAAAAGTAGAAGATCCACGGGAGCCTCGCTAGGCTGCGAGAATTACTAGAAGAGGTGAGATACTGAGCTTATCCTTTTCATGTGTTTAAATTATATCTTAAAACTGATATATTAATGTTGTTTCATCTCTGAATTTTATATTCAGCCTTTCTGATTGTTATGATTGTTCTAGTTGTAAATATTGATGATAAAGGTCACTATTTTCCTGCAAATTGCAATTCTTCCTTGATGTGCTGTTAGCTACAACCGAAGCAGAGCCATAGTAATAGATAGTCCAATTGGAACTTAGAGCGAAGAATAGTGCTATGTTCAGGAACCTTCTCACTGCAAAGACATATGCTAGTTTATAGGCCTGAAGTACTACATGTTTTTTCTATCTGCTGCAACTCTAGTCTATTCAGATGTTGTTTAGATAGTTATCCCCTTGTTTTCTCATGTCAGGACAACAAGGAGCTTGCTGTAGATGCTTGAAGCCTGGCATCAGCCAAGGGAGTGTGCACTAACTGTTCATGGTCGGCAAGAGGTCCATGTCATGGTACGTGTCCTTTTCTGAGATAGTAAAAATAGTATGCAAGTGGTTGCATACATGTTTCTGGTAGTTCCATGTTCGATGTTCAGAACTTTTTTTTTGAAAAAAATTGTATGCAATCCCACAGATGCTGCCATAGTGATAGTGACGTGCTATGGTGATGCTGACCTGCTATTGTGGTGCTGACCTGCTATAGTGGAAATGAGAAATAATTTGGATGGGGTTGGGTAAGAAACGTGAGTTGTCAGGTGCTACTGAGTTTTGAAAATATGTTTTTTGGGGGATGAAACCAGACCTTGTGTTGTTGAATATAGTGTCAGTTTACTTAGCTGTATCTTGACCTGCTAACATGGTCCATTTTGATGTTGTCATGGTGCATGGTTTGCGGTGCCCATTGTCAAGCTTACCTATGTTTGGTCTGTAGATGTACCAGACCTTTTGTGTTGAAAACGCATATAGCTTGTATGCCTAGTACAACTTAAGCTTGGTGAATATGTTGTGTGACACATCTTTGTTGATTGGGTTGCCTGTCACTGGTGGATGATGTTCATGTGCTTTAGCTTTCTCGAGAGAAGCTAATCTCTGCATACTTTAGTTATTTGTCTTTTCAAACGAATTGGTTTATTCATGACTAGCATTTTTTCTCATTTGTTACAACAACCCACTGATATGAGTTTCTTGGCAGGTCTAATATATGGAGTGTTGATGCTCTAATAGTTAGGAAGGAAGTGGGTTGTGGATAACGTGCTGATTGACCAAGTCGGCTAGGGAAGAGTAGCAGCTCGAGGGCGGTGATACTTGTTGCGACAATGGTGGGAGAGAGGTGCGACTGGAGCAACTCGCCAGCCACATGGAACTCCCTGGTTGACCGGCCTACACGGCATAGCTTCCCCCTGGCCGCTTGGGAGTATGGCACTACCCGGAAAGATGTCCTTGCTCCGGTGGTGCTGCTGCTGCCGCGCTAGCCATAGGTGGCTGGCCAACGTGTGATATACCGTTTCATCTCCTTCAATATTGAGTGGTGATGGACCTGAGCTGTGGTGCTATCTGCACTCTATATATATTGTGGCTTATTTGTTGTGAGCTATGAATGTCTAAGAAAGAAGAGATATCCTGCCAATTTTTTGGTTAATCCTGCTAGGTCACCGAGTTTATTTGTTTGGAACGGCAGTGCGTACAAAATTTTCCTGTAGGACGTGCATCAGATCCTTATTTGCACCATGAGATGTCATGTTTTGCCTATGGTCAATGGTGATGGTGAGCGTGATGATGGAGAACGCTGCAGGGATGAACGTCTAGCTCACCAATGTCATAAGCATGAAAACCAAAACTTTAAAATGGTGTCCCATGTACTTTACTCCAATCGATCTCTTGAATTGCATAGTAGAGCTCACAAGTTAACATTTGTACTCCTATTAGATATGGATATAGTCAAGACAGAACAATGCAGCATACCAACTTGCACGACAACTACTAGTTGCCCAGCGGTAGCTAGTGCGAGCGATCAACAAATCGTCCTAAAAAATAAGAAGGATTCAACTAGTAGGAATAGTGAAACATTTAAATCGACTAAAACTGAAAAAGGCCGGTTGTGGAATAACTAGCATCTAGCAACAATCGAGCAATCCTGGACATAGCAAGGACTATTTTGTTACAGAAACCCCTACGGAATGTATCGGTTGGTTCAGTTTAGATTCCTTGATTGAAAATTGAAACGCCCTTCCCTGCTTTTTGTGGATCCGTAAGTGGTTTTAGTATTAAAAAAACATATTAGTAGGTGTAACATTACTCTAGGAAAACCGAGCAGCCATCCGTAATTAATCAGATCGGTTTCCATGCAATGCGGTTATGTAGTTGGTGCAGATGCTAATGAATGTGAGTGTGGTTTCCCAAGGCATTTAATTCCTGGGGAAGTGCAAGCAGCTGGACCATCCTCAAAAGAATCATTTCCACGAAATTAACGGAGCAATCCACGGCAATGATGCATCCCATCCGTTTGTATGCTCCATCAACACATAGATTAGAGAGGCTTGAGTGACTTTACCGAAATTCTTCCTTCCCGCCTTACTTCTCCCGCTCTTCCGAAACTCAAACAGTTCTAAAAGCTTTTGCATTTGCCTATAAGTAGAAGTCCTTGGCCACGTAGCCGCGTGTCGGCTTCGCGTGACTTGTGACTTTGGACTTTGGCGACGCGAGAGCGAGGCGAGGAGGCCAGCATGATGCATCGTTGTCGCCATATTTTGTCCATGGAGCGAGGCGAGGAGGCCGGCGTGATGCATCATCACCGCCATTCTTCATCCGTGGAGGAGTCTGTGGACGAGTCTTCGCTGTTCGCAGGTGACCATCCATCCATGCCTTGCTGTTCTCACCTCACTCGTACCTAGGATCTGTTTTCCATGCCGATGCACACAGAGCACTGCGCACCGTCGCCGCGTCCGCTGTGCTTGGCAAATTCGGTGTACGCGAACTCCGGAAGCTTGGCGAGGTCCACGATGCGACCGCGACTTCCGGTGCCGGCCGCCGCCCCGGCAGCGGCAACCGGTGATCGGTTGCGGAATTGGTAGCAAAAGAAGAAGGCGACGGAGAAGAGCGCGGCGCCCGTGAGGCCGATGCAGGTGTAGCTGAAGATCGCCGTGCCCTGGCTGGCGTGCCCCTGGTTCATTGACCAGGCTTCTATTTCGGCTCCAAGTCTCATATATCTGTCCATTGAGGGTGATATTCGATCGGGCAGGCAACCTGTACTAAAGAACATGGCATCTCTAGAGACTGCATCAGCCTTGATTCCGGGAGCAATCACAGATTGTGATGCGGATGCTATCAGGCAGTTCCTGGGAGGCCTCTCTAATGTCACATATTGTTAGCTCCCTCCTGATATTCTTGGCAAGGTTGGCTGAATCAGAAAAACAAAGTGTAGAATATAGCCTGGGTTTGATATTGTGTCCTAATCCTTTGAACCGTGTGCAGCTGACCATGGAAAAGAATTTTCAATGGTGTCCAAGATTCAGCAAACTTGTAAACCTCACTCTTAACAGCTCCTGTGTGCACGCCGAGTTTTATTCACCTGTCATCGCAGACAAACATGATGTCCTCTTGGATCTACATTAGTTCGCTCTGGTTTGGTCTGACGGAACAGCATCTTTGCTGTCTTAAGTCCTTTTTTTGCGCAAAAGAATCAACGTGATGGGTTAAAAGGATTTTATGCTCACGGCGGGCCAGAAAAAAACACTCTTTACAGTGCCAAAAAAACACTTCCGGTTACCCTGCATTGCACATACATGGATAGTTGCCATTCTGATTGGATCTCATATTGCTCCATTGAGGCATTGATGCATCATTTGTTGAATCTATTCTGCTAGCTCATTCGGATTTAAATATTTACTAGTGGTTGGGGCACCCCTTGGGAACAACATCCAAATAGAGGATGTTGTGCCGGCACCCCGTACGGCAGTGTCAGCGCTCCTGCCGACGCCTATCTGGGACGCCAATGGAGATGCTCTTAGACTACCGCTTAAGCTCTAGACGGGGCGTTTGTCCATCGCCTAGTGCCTAATCGTGCTAAAGGGTCGCCTAGACGTCGTCTTATCCAACAGTGGGCACGACATGTATTGCATCTGAGCCTCTTAGGTCCTCATTGGTAGCTCGCATTGAAATTTCACGTTTCAATCCGTCGCATGCAAATGGTCCAACTGCTACCGTATGAGTGGTATGAGTGGAAGCAAGTTTTAGACCAACTTTCGTACTTTGTTTGGATGTCAACAATTTCACTTAGGCTCGAGTGGAGACGATAAACACTTCATTGAGTTATGTTTTTGGTCCACCGAAATGGCATTTGGAATACCAAACAGTGCAAACGTTGTATCAAGATGCAACTTATTTGAGACAGGGATATGGGCTCCAGGCTCCCTGCCAGTCGCACCGCATTCGCCGTTTTGCGGCGCTAAGATTGTAGTGGCCCATCTAGCTCATCATTAGAATATGGCAAAATAGTGTCCTGGTTAACCTGCTTAGAGCATCTCCATCGCTGCTCTCAGTAGCGCTCTCAATAGCTCTATTGGGATTCTAGTGAGAGAAAGCGCTCACACCGACGCTCCTCAAAAAGCGTTGGCATGTTCTGGAGCCCCATAAATGTCGGCGCGTCCGAAAGGATCCCTATGCGAAGAGCTTCGATCGGGGTCTCCGGTGCCTCTTCAGCAACAACTCCACGTCAAATTCCAGGAGTTTGGGCTTTTTATGGGGCTTGGTGGGGGCACCGGTGTGGGAACATCATCCAGACAGAGGATGCTATGCTGGCGCCCCCTCATACGGTAGTGTTGGTGCCCTTGCCGACGCCTATTTAGGAGACATCGGTGGAGATGCTCTTAGACTACCGCTTAAGCTCTAGAAGGGGTGTTTGTCCATCGCCTAGTGCCTAATCGTGCTAAGGCGTCGCCTAGACGTCGTCTTTTCCAACAGTGGACACGCCATGTATTGCATCTGAGAGCCGTTTCGGCCCGTCGCATGCAAATGGTCCAACTGCTACCGTATGAGTGGAAACAAGTCTTGGATCAACTTTCCTACTTTGTTTGGATGCCAACAATTTCATTTAGATTCGAGTGGAGAAACGATAAACACTTCATTGAGTTGTGTTTTTTGTCCACAGAAATGGCATTTGGAATACCAAACAGTGCAAACGTTGTATCAAGATGCACCTTATTTGAGAGTGATATGGGCTCCAGGATCCCTGCCCGTCGCACCGCATTCACCGTTTTGCGGGCTAAAATCGTCGCGGCTGAATTTTTTTGGTTTTAGGGTACATGGGCTCTTATGCACTACAGAAACCAAAAACAAAATTATCACCAAATAATACTATGGATTTCTACTCTAATGCTATGTTTTACTCGAATGATACTGCTTTGGAGAAGCAGACTGCGTTGTCTCAAATGGCCATGCGCCCTCTCGACGAGGCCATTGACTCCCTACACAGCTAGTTGCTCACGTTTGCGGGCTTTCTGGAGCGGACATAAGCTATGTTGGGTGGACTCTCCTGGACTCATGCCGATCATTTGGTTCCACCTATTGTTGGTCAAGTGGGCGTGAGCGGAGCGGGCCTTTATGGATATTTCTCTCCAGGCGCTAGGGTGGGCTTATCGGTCACAACTTAGGCCATGCAGATCATGCCTGAGCTTCCAGAGTCGTGTGGAGATGTTGTGATGCCTCCTCCCATCGACGAAGTGAAGTTTGGCTCGGGCGAGATCTCGGATTTGGCTTCTCCGCCGAGACAAGCACTTGGCTTTGAGAAGAATGTTATTGTTGATGTTGTTGTCTCTCTTTCGCCTGACTGACATGCAAGTGGTTCCTTCACTAGTAGGAAACTAGCTATAGGTGCGATATTCTGTGGCGCACCAGTTTTGCGTGCGTCACGGAAATTATTTCTGTGGCGCACCAGACCAGATGCGTCACTGAAATAGCATATTTTTGTGGCGCCACAGAAATAAGGTGGACCCCACCTCTGCCAGCCCCTTCACTATTTCGGTTGCGCACAGGACCACATGCGCCATAGAATTAAGACATTATGTGGCGCACAATAAAACTTTCTGTGGCGCATATGGGCTGGTGCGCCACAGAAAATACACATTTATGTGGCGCACATAAGCTCCACGCGCCACGCAAGATTTTTTTGCTCCCCACGCAACTCCACACCCCCCATGGATCGCCTTTTTTAGCTCTGTATAATACAAAATAAATAGGTAGAAATTTCGAAAAATAAAATCCTTTGAAGTGCCCATGTATTATGTCATCTAGTACCACTAAGAATTAACAAACATGAATTTCGACTTTTCTTTGTAAAATTGTGCTGCAAAATCATCAAACTGGATTTCTGGTTGCATACGAATTCGGAAAAAAACGCAAACTATATCAAAATGATTGGGAGAAAATTCTACATCCGAATTCACCCGGTTAGCCAATTTTTAGAATCTCCAAATTCGAAAAGAGTAAAAAGATACGGTAAAGTTAAGATTTTTCCCTGCAAAATTCAAAAATTTGAAAAAAAATCTGTGGCGCACCATATGCCCATGCGCCACAGAATATATACCCTAAAATTTGAATTTTGTGGCGCCCTTCTCCTCTTCTCCACTTCACTTTCCACTTCTCCTTCTCTCCTCCAATTCTCCTCCTCTCCTCCACTTCTCATCCCTCCTCTCCTCCCTCCTCTCCTCAACCCGGTGACCTTCGGCCGGCCTCCTCCTCCTCCTCCACCCACCCACTCCGGCCGAACTTCTCCTCCTCCACCGGCCGGCCTCCACCTCCTCCTCCACCGGCCGGCCTCCACCTCCTCCACCCACCCCCACCCACCTCAACCCACCCCACCCCACCATCCGGCGAAATTCCGACGGCCCCAGATCTAGATCTGGCTACCATTTTTTTTAAATTTTTTTAAAAAAATTATGTGGCGCACCACCGCCGGTGCGCCACATAATTCTTCTTTTTGTGGCGAGAATTATGTGGTGCACCAGCCCATGCGCCACAGAATATGGTTTTAGGTGCACCACAGTTGAGCTTTTTCCTACTAGTGCTTCTGGTGTTAGGTTCGCTAACTCTAGACTGTCGGCAACGGTGCCTAGAGTTGTTGTTACCAGATAGGTTTACGATTTTCTCGCCACCTAGGTTGCTACCTACCCTAGATCCATAGTGTTTTGATGGTGCCCCCAACCCAATGTCTTGGTCTATCCTTGTTGGTGAGGTGTTGGTGTGTCTTGTTTGGGTGTTTGTTCGTGTCGCTTTGTGGTGTGATGTGTCGGCTAAAGTAGGTTCTACCCTTGTGCTTCGTGTCTTTTTTGGCTTGGATGTGGGTGTGTGGGCTTGACACCTTTGTTGTAGGTTTTTGCCTGATTTTCTCCTAAAAACTGACACCCTCTTCTTAATTAATGAATGAGGCTAGTAGCGTTCATTTTGCAAAGCTTTTACCTTTGTTTCAAAAATAAACATAGGAATATCTATGCAATCTCAATTGTTGCCGGTAGCGGTTGCCCTGCCAGTGCTTGATGATAAAGCACCGTGTTCCTTATCACCATTTATCTTCTTCCTTGACTTTGATATCTCAGCCCTTGTGTCTTTCTAGTACACTCTAGTCTACTCATTCGACCCGTCTCTAGAAAATGGGCCCCCCTGTACGATTTACAAAATGTGGATTTTTTTTGAAACTCAATAACTATTATAATGATATCATAAGTTCACTTAACTATATAAGTTCTATGTGCACTATTCCTTATAATGCTCAAACATATATCAAGTTTTCATTGTAACAGATAAATATAGCACTAAAGTAATAAATGAACCTTATGCTTTACCGAAAAGCATCATCCTCTGGTACTTTTGAAATAAAATCTTTGATCATATCTTTATAGTTGATCTTCTCCAAGATATCATTCTTGAGTCCTATTGTCGCCAATGAACTGATTCTTTCTTGTGTCATTGTAGAACATATGTACGATTTAAACAACTTGAGTTTAGAAAAGTTCCTTTCCGCAGCTGCAACACTAACAGGAATGGTTATCAAAATTTTGTATGCAGTATTAGCAAAAGGATAAAAGGGACAATTTTCCAAAAAGATCAGAATATCAAGAGGAGCCATAGATTTCTCAAGTAACTCCTGGATCAGAATTAACTCCCTTCATAATTCTTCTCCATAAAAATCCATAAGCGTTCCGTTTACCTTTTCATGTTTAAGTGCAGCCTCAAGTTTTAGACAAGCATCCTTCAAACTCTTGGTATTGTTCAAATATGGTGTTAACTGAAGCAATAACTTGATCAACAATACGCAAAAAATAATTGATCCTAAATGATTCATCTGCAGAATGTGATTCAGTAGGTGCATCGGCCGGTCCCTCATCAACTGTCTTTTTCTTGTAAGTCTACGCTTCGTGCGAAAGCCTGGATTAATATCCAACTCCATTGCAATTTCTTTAGCAGCTTCCAATGCCTTTGAAAAGCCAGTTTCTCTATATTTGGTGAAAAAGGAAATCAACCCCTGTAACTCAATGGAAATATCAATAAGAATATCCTTTGATTATAGGTGCTTGCTTACCACATTAATATAACATAATATTTCATACCATATAACTATAGAAATTCTAAACTCAAAGTCACCAAGTTCATTTTCTACCAATGATTTAGCTACAGTACTTTGCAATGGATCCTTATCACTTTCATCCACTTGCAGCAAAGCCTCCCATATATCTGACATTTGGAACCTTATAGCCTTAACACTCTCAACACGACTTTCCCAACGAGTAGCGAACAATAACTTGAGAATCAATCCTGTTATATTATCTTCAAGAATTTTTCACCTCTTTTTAGAATTAGCAAATGTTGTATAGATGCACTGGATAATTACAAAAAAATCGGTTGCATTACGACAAGAATTTTCCATACCACACAGTGTCAAATTCAGACTATGACAACCACAAGATGAGAAGTACTTTTCCTTTTTTACCTTTTCAATGATTTCTGACCAGATTGCAGTAGCTAGCAAAGTTATCAACTCATTCTGGATGGAAGGACCAAGATAGTGATCATAAGTTTGATCATTGGTAATTCAGTCAACATGCTCTTTCATAACCGGATCAAATTTAGCCAACATTTGAACTTTTCCCAATAAATTTCCTTTGGTGTCTTGGTACAACTTACAATTAGTGCCAATAAATGCTATATTATGCTCTCCAAGAAATTCTACAATCAAGAGAATCCTGCACAAAACTTTTCTCCAATGCTTCCTTTCCTTTTCAAGTTCTCGCTGAGCAACTTCATCAATTGTTTGATTATTCTGCAACCTCATACGCAAGTCATACCATGTGCTCATATTTGTGACATGTTCTCTACTAGTTTTATGTTGTTGAAGTCTTCTGCTAAGATCCAACGATCCTCTCACAAACCCCTTTCTCAATAACTTGCAACAAAAACAAAATATTTTGTCAAGCTCTTTACTATACACAAGCCATTCTCTGTCACATGTTTCTTCGTTTGAAATAACTCTACTGTATGCCGTTGCAGAAAACTTTATAGATATTTTGTCTCTAGGACTATGCTTAATTACCAGGATGTAGCCAGTCTTGACTTGTAACAACTCTATCTATCTATGCAGTAGGGTCATGAGAAAAAAATGAACCGAGCCAGAGAGAAATTCTCTGTCATGAACTTCAGCCGGTGAGGAGAGGACCCGTGTACCAAAACAGTAGGGAGGACAGGGGACAGTTTGAGAAGAGATGGTCACGGTATCACGTCGTAATTTCATAGCTTAGGACACGTCGAGCGTGTGATCTGAGTGCGGTGCGCACCTCCTCCTGTTCCTAGTGCACCGCTCTAGCTTGTATGTACCTGCCGTGCCGCAGTAGCAGGAGCAGCCAGACATTCTGGTGAAGGCATGCCATCAGTACTGGCCTCCGTGTGGCTCGCTCCGGCAATCCCACTTCGTCTCCGAGCGGCAACAACCACACGCATCGTGCGTGCGTGCTGACATCTGAAATGTCGCGCAATGCATGGCGCCGCCCGATCCAGGCCTGCCGCCGCAACTCGCTCCAAGTAGCTAGCTATTGTGAACCTGCACGATTCTTTCCGACGAGCTCGGAACCGTAAGCCGCGCGCTCGATGAGACCACCGGCCAAGCGCAAGCGCGCGCGATCCACTGCAGCGCGGCACTCACATTCCGTTTTCCGTGCGGCACCCGGCCACGGCGCGATGAAGCAGAAGCGCACGCCTATTTCTACCTCTTGGTCACCGCCGAGAATCTTGGACCCGTCGCGTCGCGAGCGAGCTAGGGATAACGCTCGCATGGCTGTGCGGCCTGTGCCCAGGCTGATGCTGAACCTGTACCCGCGGCTGGCGACGGACGGCGCGCCGGTGGGGGCGGCGGCGCTCGATGACGACGACGACGAGGAGCCCCACGTCTGCTACGGCATCATGGTGGCGTTCGTGTCGCTGCTGCTCTTCTGCGTGCTCCTGGCCGTTGTCAGCCCCGCCAGGGCTTGCGCCATCACCAGCCTCCTCGTCCTCCTCTTCGGCGTCGCCGCCTGCGTCGTGCCCACGCGCGGCACCGTCGCCGCGGCGGCTCGCGCAGACCGGAGCGGCGCGGGGATGGGGACGCGGCAGCCCGCGCCGGTGCTGCGGCTGGCGCGCCGGTGCACCTGCGGGATGACCGACGCGGCGATCGGCGCCCTGCCGACGTTCGCGTACGGGAGCCCGGCGGCGGCCGACGCCAAGGGCGGCGAGGAGCCGCGCGGGAGCTGCGCCCCGCTGCTCTGCGCGGTGTGCCTGGAGGACGTGCTCGAGGGCGAGATGGTGCGGCAGCTGCCGCCGTGCAGGCACCTGTTCCACGTCGAGTGCATCGACTTGTGGCTGCGCACGCGCCGGACGTGCCCGCTCTGCCGCTGCGAGCTCTCGCCACCCAAGGTCGCGGCAAAACCTGCAGCGGCCGCCACGGAATCATCGGCACACGCGTTGCCATTGCCACCGGTGTAACAGTGATCCACCGCACGGCTACTGTTATCATACGTACGTAGCGACGTTCAGATCTGCCAAGTTGCAGTCAAATCTGTACGTGGATATAATTATGCCTAAGCCCGAAGGTGTAGAGAAACCAGATGATTCAGTCCGTTCAAAATACTGATTCAGCGTTCGATTCATTTAGGCATTGCCATGTCCACCTACTCTACATACACAGTTTATACCAGTACCTCCGTCTCAACGAATAAGGGCCTATACTATCTTTAAAAAGTCAAAACATTCAAAGTTTGATCAAGCTTTTAGTAAAAACTACTGTATTAACATGCAAAATACAAAGTTAATATAGTAATATACATCGTGAAATATACTTTCATATGAATATGATATCTACAGATTATCATAGCTATTGATAATTTTTTTCTAAAAATATGATCAAATTTTAATTGGCATAACTTTAAAAAATATACAAGTCTTACTCATTATAACTTTAAAATGGAAAAAGTATTAGTTCTCGCGGATTACGATGTATCTTTACATCTAGATATGGACAGTCAGCTACATGCTTCCAAGTCTCACCGTGACTTAGTGACAACATCCACCACTATCTCAGATCCAACGTTTCAGATTGCCTCTAACTTTGAACTAAAAGACTAGAACTATTTAAAAAATAAAAAATTTCAAATAAAGTGTAAATACCTCATTTTGAAACATGTGGATGTTTCATCCCATTCGAATGTCTAGGTTGTCATTAGTTAATTTTTTACGTTTTAGAGCATAGTTTAAACTAAGGGTCTCTATTTAATGACAAATCTTTGATTCAAATGGAATTAAACTTCACTAGAATACTAGTCGAACATGCATGATTTACTAGAATTTTTCAAATTTTCCTAAGTAGTTTTATTTATTTAGTTCAAATTCAAAATCAATCGGGTACTTTGGATGAAAGATGGATGGTGGATGTTAGCACCAAGTCACGGTGAGACTTGGAAGTATCAAGTCACGGAAGATCTATCCTCTGAATACATCTAAATAAGGGACAACTACTATGAAACGGAGCAAGTACTATTTAAACAAGGAAAAATTCTATTTTAAACCTTGAACTATTAGAGGTTCGGTGAAATGACCCTGAACTTTAAATCCCTGTCGTTTGTATCATGAACTATTGAATCCCGGTCTAAATTAAACCCTGCAACTGTTTGACCATGTTGACCAATGCCATTTTTTTACAAAACACACCCTATATATTATCTATTTTAATTGCTTGGTCCTTAGCTCTGTATCTGTGGTCGCACGACGCAGCCTCTGCTTCTCCGAGCGGCGGCCGTTGCTTGCGAAACGCCCAGCTGGTGGTGACCTCTGCTGGCCTATCTCACTGCTTATTTTCAGTAGACAAAAATGAAAAATGGCAAGATTGGGATTGCACGCAGAAATAAGTACAAAGATATGCATTAGATTCAAGAATTGGACTAATTAGATTGAAGAATTTTTGAGAATTTTGTAGGAGATGTACCGCCGAGATAGGTACTTACTGCGCATGGATGCAATCGATCTAGCTAGTACTTGTTGCCCCCAGAACCCATTTTTTTCATCTGGATAGGCGAAAACGGTCCAGTCGTGCTCTGAACCTCGTTTTCGTTCTGATTTGGGCTTTCATCCATGACTCTTCGACGTACATGACTCTTTTGGGCTGGCGCGTGGAATCGCAATAGACAAGGCCGCCATCGCCATGAACTGGAAGCGCATTATCCATAGAGAGCACGTTTTAGTCCGAGATGGCGAGCTCCCGATTTTTTCGTCAGTCCACATGGCTAGACCAAGAGAGCACTTCGCGGGACTCGCCCCAGCGAAATCTCGATGCGAGCGGATACAGAATACTTACGACGGAAATTGCAAAGCTCGGGACACTATTTTTGGGGGAAAGACGAGTCATTGTGTCGTGGAGGGTAGAGGCCGCGAGGGAGAGCCCCGCGTACTCACCTGGCCCGGCTACTCGCGGTGGCGTGTCAGCGGGGCGGCGGCCAGCGACCACAAGGCCCCTATTGGATTGTCGTTCAATACCCGCCTCCGGACAAAACGGCCGCGCCAATTTTGCTGTGCCTGCTGATTACAGCCGTATTTGTCTGAGCATTGGAGGTCCGTGAATTTTTCGCATCAGCCATGCAAACAAATGCGCGTGGAAAACAAATGGAGGGACAAAAAAAAACGACGAACCAAGTGCCTATTAGGGGAGTTCGTTACTGCTCAGAATTTTACATCTGTTTTGGTTACAAACACTGAAACAAGCGGGGCCAAGTTTTAGCCCAAATGGTCTCCTTCAAAAGTGGGGCATAAGTTTGGAGGAAATGCACATATATTGTTTCACCATTGCATCTCCCTTGTCCAAGATAATATCATTGACAAAAATGTCATGATCGTATGCCGGATGAATATTCTCATATGATGCACATATGAATATTTTCACTTGATGCCTACTCAACATAAAATAATCTACTACGAAAGCAACATAAAAGAATATTTTCACTTGATGCCTACCCAAGATAAAATAATCGACTAGGAAAGCACCATCTATTGAAATGTTTGTGTAATAACATTCGTACGCCGGAGGAACCATTTAAAAGCTAAACCCATACATGCCCCCATAAGAGTTCACCATTTTCAGCATCGAAGCGGTACTCAACAAGGGGTGGGCATAAAAAACCGAACACCAAACACAGAAACAAAATTAACCGGAACCGAAACCGAAACCGAATACACCGGAACCAAATTAACCGAGAACAATTTTGATGCGTAAATATGATAAACCGCATTTTTATTCATAAATCTGGTTTTGACTCTTGATTAACCGAAATAACCGATAAAACCGAGATATTATATGGAGAGAAACCAAAATCGTCATGTTCAAAACAGTGTCGTAATGTCGTTCGTTCCTACTATTTTCTTAAGGCAGCACGTTAATGCCCTGAATTCCAGATCGCATGTCTACAACTCTATTCCTCGTGGCAGCCACATCCACTTCCTAAAAAAAGCAGCCCCATGCATGAGGCAGCCCTGTGCACAGACACTTTTTTTTTTTTGAACGTAAGCACAGACACATAGTACGCGCGTATACTCATGTCCGTGTAATTCCAACTAGCTTCACATAGTGCATGTTATGATTCCGGGAGGCATGAGAATTTGTGTGTGCACGCTTAGAAGTCCTCGTCACACTTGGAAGTGTGTTTCTAGTCTTAGTGACTCGGCAAGTATATACCACGTTCTGTCAAATCAGTTAAAATCGAATACCGAACCGAAATTTCCGCTAACCGAACTACTGGTTAATTAAGAAATCGTTATAATTCCGGTTGTCATTTCTCACTAACCGAAATATCAAGAAACCAAAAAAAAAAACGAACCGAATTTTCAGTTACATCCGAATGCCCAGCCCTACTCAACAGTATCAGGTAACCAATTGCCGATGGTGGTTAAGTGGTTAGTCGATTTACACACCCTGTGTCATTCTTGAGAATCTCCTGCTGGCTACTTCTGTACCACCTAATGATACCTTCATGTCGCGAGATCTGTTGGCATGGCAGAATAGAAGACTCTGTTTTTCGCCTTTGTTGCCTAGAAAGTATAGATACATATATGCAGTTCAGAAAAACATGAAAGTAAACATATGCAGTTCATACAAACACAGACTACATGTCCTACCCACATAAACCTAAAATAGTCTACCAGAACGAAAATGCATAGCAAAGCTAGAAGCTCTGCACAGGTATATATGTACCTCCTTCTGCCAGTCGGTGCGCAGTGTGATGGCCAGGAGCAGCAAGACCTGCACCGTGCTGCCACAGATAATTCCCGTCCAAAGGCCCTGATCATGCAATATTTTCACGCTATTAGCTGGTTGTCGTACACAGAAGAGGTAATATTCGTGGAAAAATAAAGACTCTGGAAGGATTAAGCACCATTCCGCCAACGCGCAGCACGAAGGCTAGGAGATAGGCAGCCGGTATGCCGACGACGTAGAATGCGCCGAGGTTGATGCAGGCACCTATCTTCTGCCACCCACAGCCTCTGGCCACACCTAGAGATGGATTAATCCATGAGAAGCCTGTAGTACTGATCTACGTACTAAGATAAACTGGTTCGCAATCGAGGAGAGAATTCAGTGGCCATTAGATGGGTTGTATATCTAGTATTACCTGAGAGAACGGACTGAATTCCGTCAAAGAAGTTGGAAACTGCAATCAGCAGAAGCATCTTGGCTACGTATGCCACGACCTCCTCCTCGTCGCTGTAAGTATAACCCCAGATGTGGCGCACAGAGACCAGTAGTAGGCTCATGATCAGGCCTTCCGAGGCGGCAAACATCAAAACGGCGCGCACGGCAAGGCGGGCGGCCTGTGGTCTGCCTGCTCCGAGCTCGTTTGAAACTCGGGTGCTGTATTTCGCGATCGGATCACGCAAGAAAGAATGACTCCATGAGAATGACCGCACCAACATGTAGTAGCTAGTGTGACGAATCAATGAGATAGTATACAACTATAGCTAACATAATTAATTGCTTCGGTTGTTTGCTTACCTTATGGCGGCTCCAAGACCGGAGGGTATCATGAACACTAAGGTCGCCGTGTTGAGGCTGTCACCAGGGGAAACAAAGCAGACAGATTTGAGGACACGAATTAAGTTAAGACACAAGAATCGCAAGCGATGAAATTTTCTTACGTGATCGACAGGACTGACGTTTCAAGTTCGGGGTTAGGAAGAAGCCCTGACAACAGCACCAGGGCCTCGTATGACCACCATTCCAAGCTGCAGTATTTGCCAAACATGAATCTATATCAAGTGATCAACATATCCAAGAACTTCGATCAGTTCATTCAGCTCATACTCAGCTGGATCTCGAAATCTCACTCACCAGACCATGAGAGCAGATGGTACGGCGAGTCTGAAGAAGCTAAGCAGGTCATGGAAAGCTTCCACGGAGAATCCCGTCCATGTCTTGTTGCAAGTGCTCGACACCCTCACGTACACGGCCAGAATGACCACGTTGATCCAGAAGGAGATGGCGTTGCTAAGAGCAGCGCCCTTGCTGCCTAGCCCGAGGCCATGCACCAGCAGCCAGCAGACGGGGAGGTGGAAGAGCGCCGTCGGGGCAGCGCTCAGCATCACCGGGAGCACGATGTTCTGCGTCTGCAGGAACCGGACATGGCACTGCAGAAGGCCGTAGGCGAAGAGCGCTGGGATCATCCATCGGGCGTAGGTGCCAGCCTCCATGGAAATGTCCTCGTCCTGGCCGACAAGGAGCAGGACGCTGCCGGTATAGAACCACAGAACGGCCACCGGGATGCTGACCAGGGTGAGTATAAGCATTGCCCGTTGCTTGTAGATGCCGAGCAGATGGTATTGCCTGGCTCCGTATGCTTGACCGCACAAGGTGTCCAGAGCAGTAGCCATGCCCTGCTGCTCATGAATGTAGAAATATGGTTGAAATCATTATTACTACACCCTCTGATCTATAATAGGTTGTGGTTTTGGTTTAAATATATTTTTAAAAAGAGGATGTATCTCATTGATTGGTGTAGATTTGAATCCCGCAGGGCAAGAAATACAGATGCGAAATGGTTATGTACATACCATTAGGCTGAATCCGGTGACTGTGGCGAAGGAGTTGGCCACGGAGGCGCCCGCGAGGGGCAGCTCGCCGAGGTGGCCGACGAGCATGACGGAGATCATCGGGATAAGGTTCTGCAGCAGATTGCCGGCGATGAGCGGCCCGGCCAGCCACAGCTGCCTCTTCACCTCTTCGCCTATCGACAAGCTCTCCTCCTGCTTCCACTCCGGGCTCCTCTGGAGGAGGGTTTCCTCCAGGATTGTCGTCTGCTGCTTCTCCATGCTGGATTCCGGCGCGGCGTTTGGGTTTTTCCCTCACCAGCCTCGTTCTCTAATCCACAAATGTATTAGACTGAAGGATTATCTTCTCCCCAACCGGCCTTGTGGAGCCTTGCTCTTGCCCAGGAGTTCGTGCGAGAGATTAGTATGTTAATGGACAGCATGTGCTGCATTCAAGAGATCATCGGGATATGCAGGAGTAGTAAATGAGTCTAGTTGAAAATCTTGTCAGCCGATGGTTAGGCTGGCCATAGTAGTAATATATCATGCATATGATACATGTGTATGGAGTATCATAGCTAATATCATGCAACACATGCATGCAAAAAGCTGATGTGTCATATCAATAAATGAAGAAAGAGATGGTAGTAGTATCATAGGTAGATACTGTATCATAGCACGTAGAACTAGAAAAATTAATGTCAAACTAATCTTGTACACAATTTTGCATTGAGATTCTACAAATCACTAAATATAATTGACCTATGATACTACATTACTACTACATGATACTATGCATTGCGGAGATAGTATCACACACTAGTACCATATGATACTCTCTATTGTGACTAGTCTAATATCTCTATAGTGGTTAGTACTATCATCAAGTGGTATCATAGTCATACTATATTTATTGATTTTTAAAATTCCAATGCAAATTTGTGCATAAGATTTGTTGGGCATTAACTTTTCTCGTGACATGCGCTATGATACAGTATCCACATATGTTACTCTAATCTCCTATGGTCTACATAATTAGCTGTCACATCAGCATTTTTGTTGGACCAATATGCATGATATTAGCTGGGATACTAGCACTATGATTCGTGTTAGGAAATAAAACAAGAACACTAATTGGCCATGGAATCTTCTTCATTTCGGTTTCCTGGCCTTTTCCAGCTTTAATTATTTGCCAGTTCTTCATTTCCTGGGCAGAGTGATCTTCAGACTTTTCCTCCATCATGATGGCAGGAGTGATGTTTTGGTTCCTGGATGCATATATGCTCCCTTAGTTTGAACTGCAACTTTGATACATTTTGAAATGTCAAAAAATTCCAACGAAAAATTCATGTGTACATCTTCACAAGCTAATTGCGCACAAAGTCTTTCCATGAAAAATCAACTTGTAGTTTGAGCTGTGTAAAAAAGACAAAATTTAGTGCTGAAAATAAGACTTTTTCTGAGACTTATTTTTGTCTATTTTAGATCGATCACAAAAAATATCGGGTTTTCGCGAAACTGCACGAACGCACATAGATTGTCGAGATGTACATGCGAATTTTTTTGTTAAATTTTTTTAACAATTAGAAATATGTTTTTTGGGTGAAGGGAGCATATACACACAAGAGCCGAATTGAATTTCCGTGTACTTGACTTTTTTTTATAGTTTCTAACATGATTACTTGTATTGTATTTTTTTTATTTGTTGTTCGTTTTGGATTTGAGTGGTTATGTGCATGCATTCTACTTATGCACTAGGAGGTGTAATGCTAAAACTTTTTAAGTAAGCGCTCTTGCTAAAAAAATGTCTCTACAAAGAGCTGTAAATAAATTTTGTCAAGCTTTCTTGCACTAACCAACCCAGCTGGAAGTTCGAACTGATGAAAACAGGTAGTACAAGTCACTTATACACTTCACAAAAAATTGTAGCCCATGAAACACGACATCACCGTGCATTCACTGGTTCTACGTGAACATATAAATATTTATTCATCATGAAGGTAATACCTTGCAAACTGTTTAAGACAATTGTCATCAAGAATATTCTTGTTATTGTAATATTTGCATGGGAAAATAGGGAGGCATGTTCAAGCGGCCAAGAATGATTACCCTCGTAATGGGTGTCCAACAGTCCATTTGGTATTAGTGTATAAAGGATTGCTTTGACCAGTTGAATTCATCGATTCAGCAAAAACAATTCTGGATGCACTCGAATAGCGCATTTTGGATTAAATCTGCAGCAAGTTCTAGGTTCTTCTTCCTTGTGCATTTAATGCGCAAGATCTAGCGGTAGGGTCAATGACATGAATTATTTTGTTTGACATTTAAAAAGAAATAATGCACCAGATGTTGAGTAGAAGTAGAGGAGTATGGAACTGCACGGGGCAATGTTTTATAATCTAAATTGGGTTTTCATTTGGGGTAAGGTATGTGTGCACCTGTCACATAAACATAATAATGCATTTATGTACTGATTGTCTGGTACGGAGTATAAAAGTGTTATGTAGCGGAATTAACTAGCCAGCAAGATGTTACGGTAAGCCCGGCTTGACAATTTTTTTAGAATAGACGTATTCTCTTTTAGTCTACTACCTCCATTTCAAGTGATAAGGCGTCCTCGTTTTACGAGCTTTTTGTTTGACCAAGAATTACTTTAAATAGATAAAAATTGTTTGTATGAAATTAGTATCATTAAATAGTGATTTTCAATACGAATCCAACGATACTAATTACATATAATATAATTAAAATTTTGTTGCTCAATTTTTATGGTCAAAGTTCGTCTTGGAATACGTGTGCGCCTTATTCCTTGAAACGGAGGTAGTATATTCTAGGAAAAATCAAATAAAATAGTAGTGTATTTATTAGTACTAGTTAGACTAGTCACAATAGGGAGTATCATATAGTATTATCATGCATATGGTACTAGTGTGTGATACTATCTCCACAATGTATAGTATCATGTAGTAGTATCATAGGTCAATTATATTTAGTGGTTTGTAGAAACTCAATGCAAAATTGTGTACAAGATTAGTTTAACATTAATTTTTAGTTTAACATTAGTATCATAGGTCAATTATATTTAGTGGTTTGTATCATAGGCGCCAGGTAGGATCGCGAAGCGCTGTCAGATAATTGTGAGGAATAGGTGAAGAAACAATTGCGGATAGGTTCAATCGCTTGGGAGGGCCAGGTAAACGACCGGTAGTTAGGTGAGTTCGATGAGAGGGTTCAGGTGGTGGGTTGTGTTGTATTGGGCCAATGGAGCTAGCTGTGCTGGCGGGTGGTGGTGTGGCCGGTGTAGGGGGCGAGCTAGCGGGTGGAGAGGGTGGAGGTGTCGGTCCGGAAAGAGAACGTGAGGGGCTAGCAGGCGCATGCATAACGGGCGGGTGGCTAGCGGGCACATGCATAGCGGTTGAGGAGGTAGGGTGCGATCGACGTACAAGTTGGGTAGGCGTTGGGTGTGGATGGTCAGGATTGATAGGGTTGGGTGGGGGCTAGTGTTGGGTTGCTCGGTGTAGGGGAAAACGGATTCATCAAAAATGACATGGCGAGAGAGGATAATGTGATGGGTTTGTAAGTCAAGACAACGATAGCCTTTATGTCGGGGAGGGTAGCCTAGGAAGATGCACTTTGAGGAACAAAGGGCTAGTTTGTGAGGTGCGGTGGAGGAAGTGTTAGGATAACAAAGACAGCCGAAGACGCAAAGGTCGTTATATGGAGGTTGTAGGCTGAATAGGACAGTGTATGGAGTCGAAAATTGAAGGGAGTAGGCAGGCCGGATGTTGATTAGGTAGGTGGCAGTGTAGAGAGCTTCAGCCCAAAATTTAGGTGGTAGAGAGGCTTGAATTAGGAGTGTGCGAATAACATCATTGGTTGTTCGAATGGCTCGTTCGGCCTTGCCGTTTTGCTGAGATGTGTGAGGGAATGAAAAACGAAGAAGGAGGCCGCCGAGAGCGCAAAAATGGTCGAGACGTGTGTTGACAAAGTCTCTACCATTGTCACATTGGATGGATAGAATAGGTAGGTTGAAGTGTGTTTTGGCATAGGTGTTAAAAGCAACAAGGGTAGTGTACATATCAGACTTTTGACGAAGGGGAAAGCTCCAAAAATAATGAGATAAATCATCCACAATAATGAGAAAGTATCGAAAACCAGAATTGCTAGGAATAGGGGATGTCCACAAATCACAATGTAAAAGCTGAAACAGACGAATAGTGTATGACTGAGACGCATAAAACGGAATTTAACATGTTTCCTAATTGGCAAGCATGACAAAGGGACGACCCTTCTTTATTGTAGGAGATCTACTTGGACTAATGAAGACGTGACATGGTGTGGTGGCCGGGGTGTCCGAGGCGGCGATGCCATAGCGATGGAGTGGTGGTGGCCAGGAGAGCTCTGGGAGATGATGACGAGTCGCGTAGTAGGTAGAGAGGTCCAGGACTATTGCATCTGAGGATCGCGGTCCTGGAAGGAAGAGCCTTCACGGAAAAACTAAAAGGATCAAACTCAATGGCACATAAATTATCAGTAGTGAATTGTCGAACGGATATAAGGTTTTTGATTATGTGGGGAGCAACTAGAACATTATGAAGAAAAAGGGACATGGCAGAGGATGGAATGAAGTGGAGCCAACATGAGTTGCGGGAATAGTTTGGCCGTTGCCGACCGTGATGAGTTGATTAGAGGGGGTGAGGGAAGAGAGTATACCATGATCAGATACCATATGGGAGAACGCTCCCGTGTCCATGAACCGCTCCTAGTTTCCTGGGAGGTGCATGTTGTTGAGGGCGGTCTGGAGAGCCGGGTCGACGTTCTGCAGATTGTTGTGGTGCGCTGGGGTCGAGGGAGTCGATGCAGGTCCGTACTAATGCTGAGCGGCGTAGGTGTGTGAGTTGCCTGGGCGCGGGCCCAGAACGCCAGGTGCACACCACGGGCATGGCTGCCAAGTCGATGGAGGTGGCTGCCATGTTTAGGCCGAGGGCTGCCAGGTCAATGGAGCGGTGTGCTGATGGAGCTGGGCGCACATCGAGAGCCTAGTCCATGGGTTGAACATCCATGGGTCGTTGCGGCCGCGTCCTCGGCCGCCGCGACCACGGCCACGGGTGGAGAAGGAGCTGTTGGAGATATGCCCGAGAGGCAATAATAAAGTAGTCATTGTTATATCTTAGTGTTCATGATAAATGTTTACACCCCATGCTATAATTGTATTAACCGGAAACATTAATACATGTGTGTTGTGTGAACAACCAGAGTCCCTAGTAAGCCTCTCGTTTAACTAGCTTGTTGATTAATAGATGATCATGGTTTGCTGATCATGAATATTGGATGTTATTAATAACAACGTCATATCATTAGGTGAATGATGTGATGGACATACACCCATAGTAAGCGTAGCATATGATCAAGTCATTTAGTTCTTTATGCTTCAAGCTTTAATTTGCATAGTAACTTAATCCTTTGACCATGAGATCATGTAAATCACTTATACCGGAAGGGTATTTTGATTACATCAAACGCCACTGCATAAATTGGTGGTTATAAAGATGGGATTAAGTATTCAGAAAGTATGAGTTGAGGCATATGGATCAATAGTGGGATTTGTCCATCCTAATGATGGATAGATATACTCTGGGCCCTCTCGGTGGAATGACATCCAATTAGCTTGCAAGCATGTGACTGGTTCACAAGGGATATCATACCACGGAACGAGTAAAGAGTACTTATCGGTAACGAGGTTGAACTAGGTATGGAGATACCGACGATCAAACTTCGGATAAGTAAAATATCGCGAGACAAAGGGAATTGTTATTTTATGTGAATGGTTCTTTCGATCACGAAGTCATCGTTGAATATGTGGGAGCTATTATGGATCTCCAGATCCCGCTATTAGTTATTGATCGGAGAGGAGTCTCGATCATGTCCGCATAGTTCTCGAACCGTAGGGTAACACACTTAAGGTTTGATGTCGTTTTAAGTAGATATGGAATATGGAATGGATCTCGAATGTTCTTCGGAGTCTCGAATGGGATCCGAGACATCACGAGGAGGTTCGGAATGGTCCGAAGAATAAGATTCATATATGGGAAGTCATTTTCCGGGGTTCGGAAAAAGTCCGGTGTTTTGACCGGAGCTTCTAGAAGGTTTTGGAAGGACTGGAATAGTCCGGAATATTATGGAAGGTTCCGGAAGTGTCCGGGACGACCCGGGATGTCTAAGGAAGTCCAGAGGGTTCCATAATAGGTGCAACCACGTTGCCTTAACGGAAAATAAGTCTTTCCTTAATGCAATTTTGGAATTGGCAAAAGAGTCCGAGAAGGAGTAGGTTTTCGGAACCGAAAACCTATCGGAACTCGGTCAAACTTGCGGGCAGGTTTATGGATGACCCAAGGGGCAAGGTGATACGCGTACAACACGCGTCCGTTGGGAACCCCAAGAGGAAGGTGTGATGCGTACAGCGGCAAGTTTTCCCTCAGTATGAAACCAAGGTTTATCGAACCAGTAGGAGCCAAGAAGCACGTTGAAGGTTGATGGCGGCGGGATGTAGTGCGGCGCAACACCGGGGATTCCGGCGCCAACGTGGAACCTGCACAACACAACCAAAGTACTTTGCCCCAACGAAACAGATGAGGTTGTCAATCTCACCGGCTTGCTGTAACAAAGGATTAGATGTATAGTGTGGATGATGATTGTTTGCAGAAAACGATGAGAACAGATATTGCGGTAGATTGTATTTCAGTATAGAGAATTGGACCGGGGTCCACAGTTCACTAGAGGTGTCTCTCCCATAAGATAAACGAGCATGTTGGGTGAACAAATTACGGTTGGGCAATTGACAAATAAAGAGGGCATGACCATGCACATACATATTATGATGAGTATAGTGAGATTTAATTGGGCATTACGACAAAGTACATAGACCGCTATCCAGGCATGCATCTATGCCTAAAAAGTCCACCTTCGAGGTTATCATCCGAACCCCCTCCGGTATTAAGTTGCTAACAACGGACAATTGCATTAAGTATTGCGCGTAATGTAATCAGTAACTACATCCTTGAACATAGCACCAATGTTTTATCCCTAGTGGCAACAAGCACATCCACAACCTTAGAACTTTCGTCACTCGTCCCAGATATCAATGGAGGCATGAACCCACTATCGAGCATAAATACTCCCTCTTGGAGTTACAAGCATCTACTTGGCCAGAGCATTTACTAGTAACGGAGAGCATGCAAGATCATAAACAACACATAGACATAAATTGATAATCAACATAACAAGTATTCTCTATTCATCGGATCCCAACAAACGCAACATATAGAATTACAGATAGATGATCTTGATCATGTTAGGCAGCTCACAAGATCCGATAATGAAGCACAATGGGGAGAAGACAACCATCTAGCTACTGCTATGGACCCATAGTCCAGGGGTAGACTACTCACACATCACTCCGGAGGCGACCATGGCGGCGTAGAGTCCTCCGGGAGATGATTCCCCTCTCCGGCAGGGTGCCGAAGGCGATCTCCTGAATCCCCCGAGATGGGATTGGCGGCGGCGGCGTCTCTGGAAGGTTTTTCGTATCGTGGCTCTCGGTACTGGGGGTTTCGCGACAGAGGCTTTAAGTAGGCGGAAGGGAAGGTCAGGAGGCGGCACGAGGGGCCCACACCATAGGGCCGCGCGGCCAAGGGGGGGCCGCGCCGCCCTAGGATGTCGCCACCTCGTGGCCCCACTTCGTCTCCTCTTCGGTCTTCTGGAAGCTTCGTGGCAAAATAGGACCCTGGGCGTTGATTTCGTCCAATTCCGAGAATATTTCGTTACTAGGATTTCTGAAACCAAAAACAGCAGAAAACGACAATCGGCACTTCGGCAGCTTGTTAATAGGTTAGTTCCGGAAAATGCACGAATATGACATAAAGTGTGCATAAAACATGTAGATATCATCAATAATGTGGCATGGAACATAAGAAATTATCGATACGTTGGAGACGTATCAGCATCCCCAAGCTTAGTTCTGCTCGTCCCGAGCAGGTAAAACGATAACAAAGATAATTTCTGGAGTGACATGCCATCATAACCTTGATCATAATTTGTAAAGCATATGTAGTGAATGCAGCGATCAAAACAATGTATATGACATGAGTAAACAAGTGAATCATATAGCAAAGACTTTTCATGAATAGTTACTTCAAGACAAGCATCAATAAATCTTGCATAAGAGTTAACTCATAAAGCAATAATTCATAGTAAAAGCATTGAAGCAACACAAAGGAAGATTAAGTTTCAGCGGTTGCTTTCAACTTGTAACATGTATATCCCATGGATATTGTCAACATAGAGTAATATAATAAGTGCAATATGCAAGTATGTAGGAATCAATGCACAGTTCACACAACTGTTTGCTTCTTGAGGTGGAGAGAAATAGGTGAACTGACTCAACAATGAAAGTAAAAGAATGGTCCTCCATAGAGGAAAAGCATCGATTGCTATATTTGTGCTAGAGCTTTGATTTTGAAAACATGAAACAATTTTGTCAACGGTAGTAATAAAGCATATGTATCATGTAAATTATATCTTACAAGTTGTAAGCCTCATGCATAGTATACTAATAGTGCCCGCACCTTGTCCTAATTAGCTTGGACTACCGGATCATCACAATGCACATGTTTTAACCAAGTGTCACAAATGGGTACCTCTATGCCGCCTGTACAAAGGTCTAAGGAGAAAGCTCGCATTGGATTTCTCGCTATTGATTATTCTCAACTTAGACATCCATACCGGGACAACATAGACAACGAGATAATGGACTCCTCTTTTATGCATAAGCATGTAACAACAATTAATAATTTTCTCATATGAGATTGAGGATATATGTCCAAAACTGAAACTTCCACCATGGATCATGGCTTTAGTTAGCGGCCCAATGTTCTTCTCTAACAATATGCATGCTTAACCATAAGGTGGTAGATCTCTCTTACTTCAGACAAGACGAACATGCATAGCAACTCACATGAAATTCAACAAAGAGTAGTTGATGGCGTCCCCAGTGAACATGGTTATCGCACAACAAGCAACTTAATAAGAGACAAAGTAAAGTGCATAAGAACATATTCAATACCACAATAGTTTTTAAGCTATTTGTCCCATGAGCTATATATTGCAAAGGTGAATGATGGAATTTTAAAGGTAGCACTCAAGCAATTTACTTTGGAATGGCGGAAAATACCATGTAGTAGGTAGGTATGGTGGACACAAATGGCATAGTGGTTGGCTCAAGTATTTTGGATGCATGAGAGGTAATCCCTCTCGATACAAGGTTTAGGCTAGCAAGGCTATTTGAAGCAAACATAAGGATGAACCGGTGCAGAAAAACTCACATAAAAGACATATTGTAAACATTATAAGACTCTACACCGTCTTCCTTGTTGTTCAAACTCAATACTAGAAATTATCTAGACCTTAGAGAGACCAAATATGCAAACCAAATTTTAGCATGCTCTATGTATTTCTTCATTAATGGGTGCAAAGTATATGATGCAAGAGCTTAAACATGAGCACAACAATTGCCAAGTATCACATTACCCAAGACATTTATAGCAATTACTACATGTATCATTTTCCAATTCCAACCATATAACAATTTAACGAAGAAGAAACTTCGCCATGAATACTATGAGTAGAGCCTAAGGACATACTTGTCCATATGCTACAGCGGAGCGTGTCTCTCTCCCATAAAGTGAATGCTAGGATCCATTTTATTCAAACAAAACAAAAAACAAAAACAAACCGACGCTCCAAGCAAAGCACATAAGATGTGATGGAATAAAAATATAGTTTCAGGGGAGGAACCTGATAATGTTGTCGATGAAGAAGGGGATGCCTTGGGCATCCCCAAGCTTAGACGCTTGAGTCTTCTTAGAATATGCAGGGGTGAACCACCGGGGCATCCCCAAGCTTAGAGCTTTCACTCTCCTTGATCATATTGCATCATACTCCTCTCTTGATCCTTGAAAACTTCCTCCACACCAAACTTAGAACAACTCATTAGAGGGTTAGTGACAATAAAAATTAACATGTTCAGAGGTGACATAATCATTCTTAACACTTCTGGACATTGCATAAAGCTACTGGACATTCAAGGATCAAAGAAATTCATCCAACATAGCAAAAGAGGCAATGCGAAATAAAAGGCAGAATCTGTCAAAACAGAATAGTTCGTATTGACGAATTTTATCGAGGCACCAGACTTGCTCAAATGAAAATGCTCAAATTGAATGAAAGTTGCGTACATATCTGAGGATCACTCACGTAAATTGGCATAATTTTCTGAGTTACCTACAGAGAAAACAGCCCAGATTTGTGACAGCAAAGAAATCTGTTTCTGCGCAGTAATCCAAATCTAGTATGAACTTTTCTATCAACGACTTTACTTGGCACAACAAAACACTAAACTAAGATAAGGAGAGGTTGCTACAGTAGTAAACAACTTCCAAGACACAAAATAAAAACAAAGTACTGTAGGTAAAAACATGGGTTGTCTCCCATAAGCGCTTTTCTTTAACGCCTTTCAGCTAGGCGCAGAAAGTGTGTATCAAGTATTATCAAGAGACGAAGTGTCAACATCATAATTTGTTCTAATAATAGAATGAAAAGGTAACTTCATTCTCTTTCTAGGGAAGTGTTCCATACCTTTCTTGAGAGGAAATTGATATTTTATATTACCTTCCTTCATATCAATGATAGCACCAACGAGTTCGAAGAAAAGGTCTTCCCAATATAATGGGACAAGATGCATTGCATTCAATATCCAAGACAACAAAATCAACGGGGACAAGGTTATTGTTAACGGTAATGCGAACATTATCAACTTTCCCCAAAGGTTTCTTTGTAGAATGATCAGCAAGATTAACATCCAAATAACAATTTTTCAGCGGTGGCAAGTCAAGCATATTATAGATTTTCTTAGGCATAACGGAAATACTTGCACCAAGATCACATAAAGCATTACAATCAAAATCTTTAACCTTCATCTTAATGATGGGCTCCCAACCATCCTCTAGCTTTCTAGGAATAGAGGCTTCGCGCTCTAGTTTCTCTTCTCTAGCTTTTATGAGAGCATTTGTAATATGTTGCGTGAAAGCCAAATTTATAGCACTAGCATTAGGACTTTTAGCAAGTTTTTGCAAGAACTTTATAACTTCAGAGATGTGGCAATCATCAAAATTCAAACCATTATAATCTAAAGCAATGGGATCATCATCCCCAATGTTGGAAAAAATTTCAGCAGTTTTATCACAGGCAGTTTCAGCAGTTTTAGCAGTTTCAGGCAGTTTTGTACGCTTTGCACTAGGAGTAGAAACATTGCCAACACCAATTATTTTACCATTAATAGTAGGAGGTGCAGCAACATGTGTAGCATTAGCATTGCTTGTGGTGGTAATAGTCCAAACTTTAGCTACATTCTTCTCTTTAGCTAGTTTTTCATTTTCTTCTCTATCCCACCTAGCACGCAGTTCGGCCATCAATCTTATATTCTCATTAATTCTAACTTGGATTGCATTTGCTGTAGTAGTAATTTTGTTATCTAAATCCTCAAGTTTAGCAGCCATTTTATTAATTAAAGAAGATTGTGATGCAGACATGTATGAGATTCGGTTTTCAGTATTAGCAAGTTTAGTTTGCAACCCCGAGATCTCCCTATTCAGATTTTCAAGTTGATTCCCTATATTCTTCAACAAGGTAGATTGCTCATTCATAGTTTTAGTAAACAATTTATTTTGCTCATATTGTGATTGCATAAAGCTTTTGGTGGATCTTTCAATTTCTAGCATCTTTTCCTCATTAGGTGAAACATATCTACCATAAGAGTTACCATTAGCAGGATATGGCCTAGAATCATTGTAATTGTTATTTTTAATGAAATTCACATCAACATATTCTTTTTGAGCAACCAATGACACTAACGGAACATTATTAGAATTAACATTAGGCCTACCATTCATAAGCATAGACATAATAGCATCAAACTTATCACTCAAGGAAGAGGTTTCTTCGACAGAATTTACCTTCTTACCTTGTGGAGCTCTTTCCGTGTGCCATTCAGAGTAGTTGATCATCATATTATCAAGAAGCTTTGTTGCTTCACCAAGAGTGATGGACATAAAGGTACCTCCAGCAGCTGAATCCAATAGGTTCCGCGAAGAAAAATTTAGTCCTGCATAGAAGGTTTGGATGATCATCCAAGTAGTCAGTCCATGGGTTGGGCAATTTTTAACCAGGGATTTCATTCTTTCCCATGCTTGTGCAACATGTTCAGTATCTAATTGTTTAAAATTCATTATGCTACTCCTCAAAGATATAATTTTAGCAGGGGGATAATATCTACCAATAAAAGCATCCTTGCATTAAGTCCATGAATCAATACTATTTTTAGGCAGAGATAGCAACCAATCTTTAGCTCTTCCTCTTAATGAGAAAGGGAACAATTTTAATTTTATAATGTCACCACCTACATCTTTATATTTTTGCATTTCACATACTTCAACAAAATTATTAAGATGGGCAGCAGCATCATCAGAACTAACACCAGAAAATTGCTCTCGCATAACAAGATTCAGTAAAGCAGGTTTAATTTCAAAGAATTCTGCTGTAGTAGCAGGTGGAGCAATAGGTGTGCATAAGAAATCATTATTATTTGTGGTTGTGAAGTCACACAACTTAGTATTTTCAGGGGTAGCCATTTTAGCAACAGTAAATAAAGCAAACTAGATAAAGTAAATGCAAGTAACTAATTTTTTTTTATGTTTTTGATATAGTAAACAAGATAGCAAATAAAGTAAAACTAGCAACTAATTTTTTTGTATTTTGATTTAGTGCAGCAAACAAAGTAGTAAATAAAACTAAGCAAGACAAAAACAAAGTAAAGAGATTAGGATGTGGAGACTCCCCTTGCAGCGTGTCTTGATCTCCCCGGCAACGGCGCCAGAAAAAGAGCTTGATACGCGTACAACACGCGTCCGTTGGGAACCCCAAGAGGAAGCTGTGATGCGTACAGCGGCAAGTTTTCCCTCAGTATGAAACCAAGGTTTATCGAACCAGTAGGAGCCAAGAAGCACGTTGAAGGTTGATGGCGGCGGGATGTAGTGCGGCGCAACACCGGGGATTCCGGCGCCAACGTGGAACCTGCACAACACAACCAAAGTACTTTGCCCCAATGAAACAGTGAGGTTGTCAATCTCACCGGCTTGCTGTAACAAAGGATTAGATGTATAGTGTGGATGATGATTGTTTGCGAGAAAAAGAGTAGAACAAGTATTGCAGTAGATTGTATTTCAGTATAGAGAATTGGACCGGGGTCCACAGTTCACTAGAGGTGTCTCTCCCATAAGATAAACAGCATGTTGGGTGAACAAATTACAGTTGGGCAATTGACAAATAAAGAGGGCATGACCATGCACATACATATTATGATGAGTATAGTGAGATTTAATTGGGCATTACGACAAAGTACATAGACCGCTATCCAAGCATGCATCTATGCCTAAAAAGTCCACCTTCAGAGTTATCATCCGAACCCCCTCCGGTATTAAGTTGCTAACAACGGACAATTGCATTAAGTATTGCGCGTAATGTAATCAGTAACTACATCCTTGAACATAGCACCAATGTTTTATCCCTAGTGGCAACAAGCACATCCACAACCTTAGAACTTTCGTCACTCGTCCCGAGATATCAATGGAGGCATGAACCCACTATCGAGCATAAATACTCCCTCTTGGAGTTACAAGCATCTACTTGGCCAGAGCATCTACTAGTAACGGAGAGCATGCAAGATCATAAACAACACATAGACATAAATTGATAATCAACATAACAAGTATTCTCTATTCATCGGATCCCAACAAACGCAACATATAGAATTACAGATAGATGATCTTGATCATGTTAGGCAGCTCACAAGATCCGACAATGAAGCACAATGGGGAGAAGACAACCATCTAGCTACCGCTATGGACCCATAGTCCAGGGGTAGACTACTCACACATCACTCCGGAGGCGACCATGGCGGCGTAGAGTCCTCCGGGAGATGATTCCCCTCTCCGGCAGGGTGCCGGAGGCGATCTCCTGAATCCCCCGAGATGGGATTGGCGGCGGCGGCGTCTCTGGAAGGTTT
The DNA here is from genome assembly GCF_022539505.1 of Lolium rigidum. Taxonomy (NCBI): domain Eukaryota; kingdom Viridiplantae; phylum Streptophyta; class Magnoliopsida; order Poales; family Poaceae; genus Lolium; species Lolium rigidum. The sequence continues at coordinate 258,692,741 of NC_061508.1, read as the reverse complement.
TTCGTATCGTGGCTCTCGGTACTGGGGGTTTCGCGACGGAGGCTTTAAGTAGGCGGAAGGGCAGGTCAGGAGGCGGCACGAGGGGCCCACACCATAGGGCCGCGCGGCCAAGGGGGGGGCCACGCCGCCCTTGGGTGTCGCCACCTCGTGGCCCCACTTCGTCTCCTCTTCGGTCTTCTGGAAGCTTCGTGGCAAAATAGGACCCTGGGCGTTGATTTCGTCCAATTCTGAGAATATTTCGTTACTAGGATTTCTGAAACCAAAAACAGCAGAAAACAGCAACTGGCACTTCGGCATCTTGTTAATAGGTTAGTTCCAGAAAATGCACGAATATGACATAAAGTGTGCATAAAACATGTAGATATCATCAATAATGTGGCATGGAACATAAGAAATTATCGATACGTTGGAGACGTATCACAAGGCCACCTATTTAAATGGACCTCAAGTCGAAGCCCTAGCTCCCCAAGTCGCAGCACCACCCTGTGCCCAAACCCTAGCCTCTCCTCTCCTCCATCTTCTCCCGCGCTGCTTAGGTGAAGCCCTGCCGGAGATCTCCACCACCACCATCACCATGCCGTCGTGCTGGCGGGATTCCGAGGAGAATCTACTACATCCGCTGCCCGCTAGAACGGGGAGAAGGACGTCGTCATCAACACCGAACGTGTGACCGAGTACGGAGGTGCTGCCCAACCGTGGCACCGTCAAGATCTTCTACGCGCTTTTGAAAGCGGCAAGTGATCGACTACATGAAAAACGACATCTAATCTCGTAGGCTTTGAAAATCTTCGAGAGTTAGTCTCATGATCTTCTCGTTATTACCATCTAGTAGATTGGATCTTTGCTTGTTATTCGTTCTTGTGGTAGGAATTTTATTGTTTTCTATGCTACGAATCCCTTTAGTGGTATCAGAGCCGTGTCTATGCATAGATTGGTTGCACGAGTAGAACACAATGGTTTTTTTGGGCGTTGATGCTTTTGTTGTTTTTAGTTAGTGTACTTTGCATCTTGCGGGATGGTGGGATGAAGCGGCTCGGGCTAACTTTACATGACCGCGTTCATGAGACTTGCTCCACGCTTGACATGCAACTTGTATTGCATAAGTGGCTTTGCGGGTGTCTGTATCTCCCACCATAGTGAAGATTCAACCTACTCTTTCTATTGACAACACTAGTATCACCTTTGTGGTTCATTTTCGTAGGTAGATTGGATCTTACTCGAAAACCCTAAACCACGTAAAATATGCAAACCAAATTAGAGGCGTCTAACTTGTTTTTGCAGGGTTTGGTGATGTGATATGGCCATGATGTGATAATGAATATGTATGAGATGATCATTATTGTATTGTGACAACCGGCAGGAGCCTTATGGTTGTCTTTATATTTCATGTAGTAGTAGTATTTCAAAATAGTTGTAATAGTTGCTACATGTGGTGAACAACCATGAAGACGGCGACATGGACCTCGACGCACCACCGACGATGATGGAGATCATGCCCGTGCTTTGGAGATGAAGATCAAAGGCGCGAGATAAAAGGGCCATATCATATCACATTATGAATTGCATGTGATGTTAATCCTTTTTGCATTTTATCTTGCTTAGATCGCGACGGTAGCATTATCAGATGATCCCTCACATTAATATCAAGATAATAAAGTGTTCTCCCCTCATATGCACCGTTGCTACAGTTCGTCATTTTGAAGCATCTCGTGATGATCGGATGTGATAGATTCTACGTTCACATACAACGGGTGTAAGCCATGTTGCACACGCGGAAATACTTGGGTTTGCTTGACGAGCCTAGCATGTACAGACATGGCCTCGGAACACGACAGACCGAAAGGTTGAACACGAGTCATATAGATGATATGATCAACATGTTGATGTTCACCATTGAAGCTACATCATCTCACGTGATGATCGGTTTTGGTGTAGTGGATATGGATCGTGTGCCACTAAACAACTATGAGGGATGTTGTATTAAGTGGGAGTTCATTAGTAATTAGATTAAAACATTAACTAATTATCATGAACATAGTCTGAATAGTAATTTGAATTAAATTTGTATAGTTGGAATCCGTTATCTACCATGCGCTAGTCTTGTAATTGAGATAGAAATACTGTTAAATCTGACAAGTAACTTTACGGACTGGTACCGTATTGTTAAAAAATCAAAAAATGATTAAGTCCTATTGCAAATTTTTAGTAAACCTCTCATTATTGATTCAAAGAGAAATGGTTTCAATTAGTACCTAAAGTCATCTTGTCTCCGTGAAACTTGAAGTTCAAATCTGTTTGAAAAGTAAGGAGCTGGAATTTTTTTCCAGAAATAAGCAACATATGAGATATATGTGATATCTAAGACCTTATTGCAAGATAATAGAATATAATCTAGTGAGACTACATAAAATCATAAAAACTTATCGGTGGGATATATAGGGGAGAAGAAAAAAGGTCCAGGTTGACTGGAGATTGACATTGAATCATCGTGTGGCATGTCCGTGACGTTTCTAGAATTTGAGCCATTCGTATCATTTACTCAACTAAAGTGAATTATGAGGTTTCTAGAATTTGGGACACTCAAATCATTTACTTGGCATAAATGGGTTCAGAAAATAATAATTACACCGAGAGACATGGAAAATAAAAACAGGTAGGATGATGAAGAAAAATGTGTGACATGGAACTTTTTGTGATGTATGTTAAGAGGCCCAGGGTGATGACTTGGTTGGCTTGCATGTTGATAGAAATCACTTAGTGGGTTGTTCATATTTAATTATCATAGATTAAAAATAAAGGTCAATATAGATGAGAAATAGAAAATCGATGTTTTCATTTGTTTTGAAAAAGTAAGATCATGAAATATTTTAATGGTTATTAAATCATATATTAAATTAAAAATTTACCATACATATTTACAATAAGAATATAGTGAGTAAGAAAAATGACAAAGCGTAGAATTGAGAACATTGGAATGTATTAAAATTTCTATTTTTTACAGGAAATATACTAAAATTTCGCGAGGGGATAAATTAAATTTTCAAAGAACTAACATGTCTCCATATTATTTATTATTGTTCTCTTTTTAAAATTCCTAAATAAATATATAATAACTTTAAAATTCATTCAATGGCCCACGGTTCTTCAAGTGGATCCCAATTTTTGGAGTGACTAAAGAACAACCTATACTAAATCACTGCCACGTCATTATCAAGACCACTTTTTGTCAATCTAGTGGGGAGCTAAAAATTTCGTATATTAGAGAGTTGAGTGAATAAATGGACTTTGACCGGTTTAGAAATTAAATAAATACTTTCCTCCTCGAAATAGGCTTTCGCCCCGCTATATATATTAATATAGCACAACACCGATACAGCATAGGATCCATGGCTGGGGCAAAACAGCACAAGCACGCCCAAAAGAAAACACAAAAGAAAGACAAGAGAAACTAATGCCGAAAAAGATCGGATTGACGAAAACGGAGATGCCTCGCAACCGCTGCGCCCGCCGGAGAATATCCACCACAAGCCTAGCACATGGAAGCTCCGCGTACCAAGCAACACCTTCAAGAAGGGATGCGACGATGACGACGCTGCTGCCCGGAGTGATCCTAGGGTTTCCCCCGGTACGCGCAAGGACAGGGAAACATGGCTTCACCCAACGCCCTTCAAGAAGGAAGGGTGGCGCCCGCGGGCGTCACCGCGTCGGTGTCGGCGAAACCGACAGGGATTTCTCCCGACCCTCGTAGTCCCGCCCTTGGACGCTCCATCGTGCTCCACCACACTCGCCGCCTACCACCTCACGCCACCACGGCCTTGCAAGCACCACCGCCGTCTCACCGTGACCAACGAACTGGGGACATCAGGAACAAGACGGGCCATCCGGGAGCGAGAGGCAGCACGACAGCAGCCACGTCGGAGGGAACCGCCTCCACCGCCGCCCGCGGACACCGACCGGACGCGTTGACCAGATCACACCAGGCCCAGCTGGCCCGGCCGAGCCCGAGCGGGCTCGTGAAGATCCGGTCTCCGCGCTGCAGCGTACGTGCCGCCGGCAGCGCTACCCCCCACGCTGGCCGCCCCTCCGTCCGTCACGAGGAACACCGCCGGGAAGGGAGCCGGCCTGCCCGGACCCAGATGGGGCCCGAAGGGCCCAGATCTGGGCCAGGCAGGCGCCGTCCCGCGGCCAAGAAGCCGCGCCGCCGCCTCGTCGCCACCCGCCGCTACGCCGCCTGAGGGACGTGCCGCCGCCGGAACCTCGTCGACCTGGGTGCACCACCGCCTGCCCGCCAGCCCCGCCTGGAGAGGAACGCGCCGGGTAGAGAAGGGCCCCCGCCGCCGGCACCGTCCGGGCTTTGCCCGACGGCTTCCGCCGGCGGCGGCGATGGGGGAGGGCGGAGGGAAGGGGGTGGAGGAGGGTTAGGGTTGGACGCCCTGGAGTCGCCCGCGGGGGAGCGACCCGAGGACTCGGTTTTTTCTTCTCAAATAAATACTTTCTAAAAAGTAAATATCGTTTGGCCTAACTTTTTTCCGGAAAGGTAAAACAACGTCCCAACCTCTGTATCGAAATGATGCATAAAACTCTCATTCGACCAACTTGTAGGTGTTGTATCCGGTCAGTTCAATATGCTACCTATAGAGACATAGAGTTCGTAATATTTTTCTTTCCTTTTGGAATCGCGCAGTTAGTTATCCTTGTAAAAAGCTATTTTTGACAAACATTAGTAGCATGCTAGCATAACCATGCGCAGCACGGGGGTATTACTGATTCCTAGTTAATCAGCATCAGGGTAGCAAAGACGACACAACTGATTGAATATGAATATGAATATGAATATGTACAATCTTGTATATTGAATAGCTCTCGTGCTGCAGCCACCAACAGCTACACCGGCGGCAAGGGCGGCTCTGGCAGCAACGGCGCCATCTTGCCGCCCTTGTGCGGCTCTATGTGGCACCGGCAGACGGGGCACGTCGCGTGCGAGTCGAGCCACATGTCGATGCACCCCACGTGGAACGTGTGCGCGCACACCGGCAGCCGCCGCGCTGTCTCGCCGGCTCGCAGAGTCTCTATGCACACCGCACATTCGGCCTCGCCATCGCCGACACGACCACTGCCTGCCCCAGAGGCGCCGTAAACGAACGCAGGGATCGCCGCTAGGGTAGCCTGTGACAGCCCGCCCCGCTCGACGGCCGTCTCGTCGTGCGCTACCACCACCGGCCCAGCGAAGACGCGGCCGGCGCAGGAGAGCGCCAACATGGCCGAGCAGTAGAGCACGAGGGCAATCCAGACATGCTTGAAGAACGCTGAGAGCAGGACGAGCAGCAGGAGCACCGGGTAGGACGCAAAGACCAGCGCGGTGCCCTGCCCGGCGAACAGGGCGCCGCCACCGCGCGCCTGCCACGCGTGCGTCGGGTATCGTCTGCCGACGACATCGTAGTGAAGTAAACACCCCGTGATGTGTGTCTTGGTGCAATGCTTGTGTGTGGACTTGTGAGCTGTGAGCATTGGCGCTGACATCGGCCAGAGATTTGTAGGCTGGGGATTTGATTTCCTCGGCTCGACGGATAATGCCTAAGTTACTTGAAAGCGCACGGAGCTGTATCTAAGGGAGGGCGGATTTGAGCTAGTTTAAGAGAAGTCGCCCCTATTTTACGCGTGGTTGTACGTACCTCTTCGCTCGTACCTCAGGCGATTAGGGTAATCTGCCTCCCGTCGGCGGCCGCCTCCGATCTGGCCGCCTCTGTGGCCTTCGGGCCATGGAGGTGGGGCAGATCGCGGCCCTCGTCGGCGGGAGGGCTCCGTTTCCCAGTTTTGGGAGCTTCGTTTCCCGTCTTTAGGGCTTCTGTTTGTAGGGGCGGCGCTCAGGTGGTGGTGGCGGCGCCTCGTGCAATAATATTTCCCCGGCTTCAACCCCATCTCGACGGCTACGTCGAGAAGCTTGTGGGTATGGTGTGGTCTTCGAGGATTTCGTCTGGCTGTGGGGATCTTCGGATCGTCAAGGAGCTTCATCGGCAGTTCATCCTACTTCTTCGTCTCCGGGACGGATGTGGTCTTTTCGACCCGTTCGGCGACTTCCCGTCCGCAATCAACAACGTCGAGGCTAGCTCGGGGAGGAGCGGCAGCGGCGGCGCGCCGTCGACACGGTCTGGAGGTTGAAGATGAAGGGCTTCTCAAGGATCTCGTTGTAATTTTCGTTTTTCTTGAGCTGCTTTGTACTGTTCGGTGTTTCTTTTAATGCCAGTGTCCTATTCGCAAAAAAAAAAAAAAAAAAAGAGAAGTCGCCCCTGGTATTTGGATTTAGTTTTAAGTACGGAGTACTACATGGAATGCCAATTAGGGCCGATGCTTATTGTCCGCGTGCCTTCCTGGGTAAACGACAGAAATAATGGGGTGTTTTATTTAGGGACGGTCCATATCAAGCTAGCTAGATGGGCATGGTTATATTATATGATCATCTTAGTAGGAGCAGTATTGTTTGGTGTGATGTGGTTGGTATATCTCGTACTCCCTCTCTCAGAGTTTATAAAGCGTGTGCGTACTTATAGGTTGCATATTTCATCAAGTTAGTATAGTATATGTTATAAAAATTATATCATCATAAAGTGTAGAAAGTGTAGATGTTCTATTTTCTAATGATACAATTTTTGCATTATATAATTCAAATTATATAGGTTAAATTGGCAACCTAGGGATACGGGGAAGACTAGTAAACTGAGACGGAGGGAGTATTGTATTAGGTGTGTTTGGTGCGATGAGCCTAGCATTCATAGTAGTCTTATTTTTTTCGAAATGAAGGCAAAAGCTTTGGCCTATCAATTAATTAAGAAAAAAGTGGCTAGTTAAATAGCGAAAAATCAGGCAAAAAACCATACAACAAAGTCAACATCACTCCTGAAACAAGACACTCTCTAAGCACCACCCACCAGAACCAGATGACCTTCATCACTGCTAGAGAGAAGACGCCAAGACTGCTATGGGAGGAGCAGACATGGGACGCTCGAACGCAAATGAAGAATCTAACCCTCCGAGAGCCACGCCAAAGCGATGCCAAGGACCAGCCTCGATGGCAACCTCGTCATCCACATGACACGAGGTCGACGCCCTCGACACTGGCAAAGTTTTGGGGCCACCGCTCCGCCACGCCCAGCAGACCGCCAACACCACCTTTCGGGACCGCCATCCCGACCCACCGCCACTCGCTCTCGAGCCACGATGTCGCACGACTCAGCCACCTGCAGACCACGGACACCGCACAATCATCAGCCCCGACATGAAAGTCAAACTTCCTCCTCTGAGTGTAGGACAACGTTGCATAGAAAACAAAAATTTTCCTATCGCGAACACGCAATCCAAGTCAAGATGCAATCTAGAAGACGGTAGCAACGAGGGGATGATCAAGACTAACCCTTGAAGAGATTCCAAAGCCTATAAGAGTAGGCTCCTATTGCTGCGGTAGACGATCACTTGCCGCTTGCAAAAGCGCGTAGAAGATCTTGATCACGATCGCTTCCGGCGCCACGAACGGGCAGCACCTCCGTACTCGGTCACACGTTCGGTTGTTGATGAAGACGACGTCCACCTCCCCGTTCCGGCGGGCAGCGGAAGTAGTAGCTCCTCTTGAATCCGACAGCACGACGGCGTGGTGTCGGTGGTGGTGGAGAAATCCGGCGGAGCTTCGCTTAAGCGTGCGGGATGTGGTGGAGGAGAGAGACCGCTAGGGTTTGGGGAGAGAGGGGGTTGGGCGCCGGCCCTCTAAGGGGTGCGGCCAAGGCTGAGCCACAGAGTAGCTGCCCCCTCCCTCTCCTCCTCATTATATAGGTGGAAGCCCCAAGAGTTCTAGTCCAAGTCTTCGAATAAGACCCCAACACTAAAACCTCCCATATGTGGGAAACCTACTCAAGGAGGGAGTCCCACTCAAGGTGGGACTCCCACCTTTCCTTGAGGTGGGGTGGCCGGCCACCCTAGGGGAGTCCACCTTGGACTCCTCCCCTTTAGGGTTGGCTGGCCATGCAAGGTGGAGTCCCTCCGGGACTCTACTTTCCATGGTGATTTCTTCCGGATTTTTCTAGAACTTTCTAGAACCTGCCATAAATGCACCGGATCATTTCCAAACTTGGAATATGACTTCCTATATATGAATCTTATTCTCCGGACCATTCCGGAACTCCTCGTGATGTCCGGGATCTCATCCGGGACTCCGAACAAATATTCGAACTCCATTCCATATTCAAGTTCTACCATTTCAACATCCAACTTTAAGTGTGTCACCCTACGGTTCGTGAACTATGCGGACATGGTTGAGTACTCACTCCGACCAATAACCAATAGCGGGATCCGGAGATCCATAATGGCTCCCACATATTCAACGATGACTTCGGTGATCGAATGAACCATTCACATACAATACCAATTCCCTTTGTCACGCGATATTTTACTTGTCCGAGGTTTGATCTTCGGTATCACTCTATACCTTGTTCAACCTCGTCTCCCGACAAGTACTCTTTACTCGTACCGTGGTATGTGGTCTCTTATGAACTTATTCATATGCTTGCAAGACATTAGATGACATTCCACCGAGAGGGCCCAGAGTATATCTGTCCGTCATCGGGATGGACAAATCCCACTGTTGATCCATATGCCTCAACTTATACTTTCCGGATACTTAATCCCACATTTATAACCACCCATTTACGCAGTGGCGTTTGATGTAATCAAAGTACCTTTCCAGTATAAGTGATTTACATGATCTCATGGTCATAAGGACTAGGTAACTATGTATTGAAAGCTTATAGCAAATAACTTAATGACGAGATCTTGTGCTACGCTTAATTGGGTGTGTCCATTACATCATTCATATAATGATATAACCTTGTTATTAATAACATCCAATGTTCATGATTATGAAACTAATCATCCATTAATCAACAAGCTAGTTAAGAGGCATACTAGGGACTCTTTGTTGTTTACATATCACACATGTATCAATGTTTCGGTTAATACAATTATAGCATGGTATATAAACATTATCATAAACACAAAGATATATTATAATAACCATTTTATTATTGCCTCTTGGGCATATCTCCAACAGTCTCCCACTTGCACTAGAGTCAATAATCTAGTTTACATTTGTAAAGATATAACACCTTGGCCTTCTGGTGCTTTATCATGTATTGCTCACGGGAGAGGTTTTTAGTCGTCGGATCTGACACGCTCAGAAACGTATGTATTTTGTAATTCATTTACGTCTCAACGCATCACTCATTTCCAAATGAGTTGGCATTAAATATGTTTGATCTTCTGGTGGAACCTTAATTCCGCGGTCTGAAATATGTCACTAATATTGTCACACACAATATAGCTTCAAAGTTCTGACTCTGTCGGAAATACACCAAGTTCTCAAAGAACCTCTTGACTTAACATCCTTTGTCATTGTCAAAACAATGACATACTCTGCCATCTTTTGTAGATTCCGTCACAATATTTAGAACTCTTCTAAATCTAGCATAGACAACTTCTAGCTCATTGTGCTACTTTTTAAAACAACACTTAGTCTAATTTGAGATTGAAATTTTATTTTTATATGTGACAAAACAAATATCGGTGTAATCACCTTACAGCGATTTGTTTGTCATTTCTCCATACAAAACTATATATATATCCTTGGTTCTTCTAAAGTACTCAAGGATACTCTTACTGTCGTCCAATGATCATCTCATGAATCATTCTGATATATGCTCATAACATTTTAGCGCACGGGACATCTGATTGTGTACATATTATTCGTGATCCATAATCACTCATGTGTTTTTACTCATTGAGTATCGAGATACACTCAAGTCTTGTTAAAACTTCACATGACAAGAACATTTTCTTAATATTTCTATATTGAACTATTTCAATATCCATTCTATGTACTTTGACTTAAACTTATTTTGTGTTTCAATCTATCTTCATAGATCTTGACACTAGATATGTTTCAGTCCATATCCTTTCATTGAAATTAATTTCTCAATGAAACCTTTTAATCAAGTATATAATTACATCATTTATAACCAACTATATGTCACCTACATAAAGTATTATAAATATGTCTTAGCGCTCCCACTTAATTTCTTGCAAATGCAAGCCTCTTCATCGTCTCTGATGAAATCAAAAAAAAACTCTTTGACTATTTCATCTGGTGAAGATTCTAACTCCGTGATACTTACTTCATCCGATTGAAGTTCGTATACTTATCTAGTATTCCACGGACCAGCAAAACTCTTGGTTGTATCTTGTATACACCTTTAATACACACTTCTGATAAGTAATGTATTTTGCCATCCTACTAACATATCTCATAAAAGAAATATGTAGTGATTACTAGAATAATCCACATAGACTATAAGCATTGCTACGGAAGATCTAATCTTGTTGTAGTCAACTATTTGAACTTTGTCGTAAACAACTTTTCGACAAGTCAAGCTTCTTCAATGATATTTCATCCAAGTCCATCAATTTGATAGATCCATTTACTTTCAAAAAGTATTCATCTATCTTGGATTTCATGGCGCATGGCCATTTTAACGGAGTCAGGGCCCATCATAACTTCTTTGTTTGTAGTTGGTTTATCATTGTTCAAAATCAATCCTTTGTCCACAAATCATTTATTTGGTCACAAAGTAAACCATACCTACAAGGTTCAATATGTACTTCGATCTCCATGGCTAAAACACTTTGTAGTCATGGGAGCCATGATCGTCGTGGTCGCTTCCGAAACCAATTCCGATGCTGCGCTACTCTGATCATTATGCTCAGGTTCATAAACCTTATCAAATTATATTGTCCTCCCACTCAAATACTTCACTAGAAACAATTTCTCGGAAATAAGAAACATTGACAAATACTTTTGTCTTTGTCTCCATAGTGGGAAGAATTCCCAATCAATTCTCTGGGATAATCAACAAAGACATTCATCCGATTTTGGTTGTAAACTCTTAAACCAAAATTTAAAGAAAAGACTATTAGGGTTTATACCCATGTCATAACTTGTATGATGTCATTTCATCGGATCATGATGATGCTCTATTCAGTGTAAAAGCGGTAGTCACTAAAGCATAATCCACAAAAATATAATGGCATCAATATTTTATCTCATCATTGATCCAACAAGGTTTGGATACATATCTCGGATACTATATCATCATTATGATACTCCAAGAAATGTGAGTTGTAGAACAATTTCATAACTCTCTTAGATGTTCGCTAAAACTCGTAATTCAAATATTTCCACCATGATCCAATCATAGATATTTGACTTTTCTATTACGTTGATTTCCACTTCATGTTGAAATTTATTTGAACCCATTCAAATGTTTCAAACTTCTTCCTTATCGAATATATCCATATATATATACTCAATTCATTGTTGAAAGTTTTCATGAAGTAGAAGAATCTCCCGCACACAACTATGCTCAGTGAACCATATACATCATTATGTATTTTTCACTAAGTTTGTTGCCCGTTCAACTCTTGGCCTATGAACGGTATTTTAATCATTCTCTTTAGAAAAAATTTGCAAGCGCCAAATGATTCAAAAATCAAATGACTCCAAAAAATCCATTTGCATGGAGTTCCTTCATGCGTTCCTTTCTAACATGACCTAAATGGCGGTTCCACAAATAAGTGGAATTCAAATCATTTGCCTTATGGCATTTTAGCGTCAGTTTTATGTATGTGTGTTTCACCATTAAGATTTATAATAACTTATCCATCGTACATGGAGTAATGTCATAATTTAAACAACTCATTGTTTTCATTTGACCGGAGCAAAATAACAATTATTAAGTTCTTTATTATAAATTCTAAGGGCTAGATAGAATGCCAACGACAAACATAATAACACTTTATTTTGTTCCAGACGTGCATTTCTATCATATTCCTTGTCAGTCACTTAGGCCATTGTATTCTTGTATTGCGTTGTTTTGTATGGCACTTCATACCAACCAATATAGTACTAATACCCAAGAATTTCATAGTGTGACCTAACTAGGAATACAACCATAACATGTATATCATTTATATACACCTGAGCTAGACTTTCTAGTCTTCTCTTTTCTTTTTGCCAAAATATCTTTTGCAGTTTCTCTTTTAGCTTTCCTCATTATTCAGAAAAACACTTCAACATCATTAACTTCTAGGTTTGTTGGTCAAATACCGATAACCTTGAGGTTCTTACTTTGAAGTTGATCATCATATGACAAGTGTTCCAGATTTCACTATTAGTAACTTTGTAATATGATGAACAATTTCACTCATAATTTTATCCATCATATCATGATGACTTTCCGAGACCATGTCTGTACATGTTAGGCTCGTAAAGTTTTAACCTTGGTATTTGCATGTGCAAATCTAGCTTGCACCCGTTTTATGCACACGTAGAATCTATCACACCCGATCATCACGTGATGCTTCGAAACGACGAGTCTTAGTAACGGTGCATATTTAAGGATGGTCACTTCATGGATATGCGAATATCGTTAGTGCCCCAATAGTTGGAGGATTGTGACGCCTTGTGTCTTCAACCTTCGTACATTCCCATAAAACTTATGAGTTTATGTAGTCTCACCAAACTTTATTCTATCATCTTGCAATAAGGTCTTAGATATCACATATATCTCATACCTTGATTATTTCTGAAAACTAAATTTTCAGCTCCTTACTTTTCAAACAGATTTGAACTTCAAGTTTCACGGAGACAAGATAACTTTAGGTACTAATTGAAACCATAACTCTTTGAATCAACAATGTGAGGTTTACTAAAAGTTTGCAATAGGACTTAATAAATTCTTGATTCTTTAACAATACGGTACCAATCCATAAAGTTTCTTGTCAGATTTTAATAGTATTTCTATCTCAATAACAAGACTAGCGCATAGTAGTAAACGGATGCCAATACTACAAAATTAATTCAAAATACTTCTCAGACTATGTTTATGATAATTAGTTCATGTTTTAATCTAATTACTAATGAACTCCCACTTAATACAACATCCCTCATAGTTGTTAAGTGGTACACGATCCAAATTCACTACACCAAAAACCGATCATCACGTGAGATGATGTAGTTTCAATGGTGAACATCAACATGTTGATCATATCATCCATATGACTCGCGTTCAACCTTTCGGTTTCCGTTGTCCCGAGGCCATGTCTGTACATGCTAGGCTCGTCAAGCAAACCCAAGTATTCCGCGTGTGCAACATGGCTTACACCCGTTGTATGTGAATCGTTGAATCTATCACATCCGATCATCACGAGATGCTTCGAAACGACGAACTATTACAACGGTGCATACGAGGGGAGAACACTTTATTATCTTGATATTAATGTGAGGGATCATCTTATAATGCTACCGTCGCGTTCTAAGCAAAATAAGATGCATAAAGGATTAACATCACATGCAATTCATATGTGATATGATATGGCCCTTTTGTCTTTGCGCCTTTGATCTTCATCTCCAAAGCACGGACATGATCTCCATCATCTTCGGGCATGATCTCCATCATCGTCGGCGTAGCGTCAAGGTTCATGGCGCCGTCTTCATGGTTGTTCACCTCATGTAGCAACTATTACAACTACTTTGAAATACTACTCAACATGAAAAATAAAGACAACCATAAGGCTCCTGCCGGTTGCCACAATACAATAATGATCATCTCATACATATTCATCATCACATTATGGCCATATCACATCACCAAACCCTGCAAAAACAAGTTAGACGTCTCTAATTTGGTTTGCATATTTTACGTGGTTTAGGGTTTTCGAGAGAGATCTAATCTACCTACGAACATGGACCACAACGTTGATACTAATGTTGTCAATAGAAGAGTAAATTGAATCTTCACTATAGTAGGAGAGACGAGACACCCGCAAAGCCTCTTATGCAATACAAGTTGCATGTCGAACGAGGAACAAGTCTCATGAACGCGGTCATGTAAAGTTAGTCCGGGCCGCTTCATCCCACTATGCCACAAAGATGCAAAGTACTCAAACTAAAGATAACAAGAGCATCAACGCCCACAAAACCATTGTGTTCTACTCGTGCAACCATCTATGCATAGACACGGCTCTGATACCATCTGTAGGACAACGTTGCATAGAAAACAAAAATTTTCCTATCGCGAACACGCAATCCAAGTCAAGATGCAATCTAGAAGACGGTAGCAACGAGGGGATGATCAAGACTAACCCTTGAAGAGATTCCAAAGCCTATAAGAGTAGGCTCTTATTGCTGCGGTAGACGATCACTTGCCGCTTGCAAAAGCGCGTAGAAGATCTTGATCACGATCGCTTCAGGCGCCACGAACGGGCAGCACCTCCGTACTCGGTCACACGTTCGGTTGTTGATGAAGACGACGTCCACCTCCCCGTTCCAGCGGGCAGCGGAAGTAGTAGCTCCTCTTGAATCCGACAGCACGACGGCGTGGTGTCGGTGGTGGTGGAGAAATCCGGCGGAGCTTCGCTTAAGCGTGCGGGATGTGGTGGAGGAGAGAGACCGCTAGGGTTTGGGGAGAGAGGGGGTTGGGCGCCGGCCCTCTAAGGGGTGCGGCCAAGGCTGAGCCAAAGAGTAGCTGCCCCCTCCCTCTCCTCCTCATTATATAGGTGGAAGCCCCAAGAGTTCTAGTCCAAGTCTTCGAATAAGACCCCAACACTAAAACCTCCCATATGTGGGAAACCTACTCAAGGAGGGAGTCCCACTCAAGGTGGGACTCCCACCTTTCCTTGAGGTGGGGTGGCCGGCCACCCTAGGGAGTCCACCTTGGACTCCTCCCCTTTAGGGTTGGCTGGCCATGCAAGGTGGAGTCCCTCCGGGACTCTACTTTCCATGGTGATTTCTTCCGGATTTTTCTAGAACTTTCTAGAACCTGCCATAAATGCACCGGATCATTTCCAAACTTGGAATATGACTTCCTATATATGAATCTTATTCTCCGGACCATTCCGGAACTCCTCGTGATGTCCGGGATCTCATCCGGGACTCCGAACAAATATTCGAACTCCATTCCATATTCAAGTTCTACCATTTCAACATCCAACTTTAAGTGTGTCACCCTACGGTTCGTGAACTATGCGGACATGGTTGAGTACTCACTCCGACCAATAACCAATAGCGGGATCCGGAGATCCATAATGGCTCCCACATATTCAACGATGACTTCGGTGATCGAATGAACCATTCACATACAATACCAATTCCCTTTGTCACGCGATATTTTACTTGTCCGAGGTTTGATCTTCGGTATCACTCTATACCTTGTTCAACCTCGTCTCCCGACAAGTACTCTTTACTCGTACCGTGGTATGTGGTCTCTTATGAACTTATTCATATGCTTGCAAGACATTAGACGACATTCCACCGAGAGGGCCCAGAGTATATCTATCCGTCATCGGGATGGACAAATCCCACTGTTGATCCATATGCCTCAACTTATACTTTCCGGATACTTAATCCCACCTTTATAACCACCCATTTACGCAGTGGCATTTGATGTAATCAAAGTACCTTTCCAGTATAAGTGATTTACATGATCTCATGGTCATAAGGACTAGGTAACTATGTATTGAAAGCTTATAGCAAATAACTTAATGACGAGATCTTGTGCTACGCTTAATTGGGTGTGTCCATTACATCATTCATATAATGATATAACCTTGTTATTAATAACATCCAATGTTCATGATTATGAAACTAATCATCCATTAATCAACAAGCTAGTTAAGAGGCATACTAGGGACTCTTTGTTGTTTACATATCACACATGTATCAATGTTTCGGTTAATACAATTATAGCATGGTATATAAACATTATCATAAACACAAAGATATATTATAATAACCATTTTATTATTGCCTCTTGGGCATATCTCCAACACTGAGGCCCGTCGACGGAACCGACAACCTCGCCACACTGGCGACACAACACACAAGATTTCCACCCAAGCGATGCAAGCAACTACTCCGCCCCATGAAGCTTCTGCCCGCCATGAATCCCAAGGCCACTGCCTCAACGCACAACCACCATCCGGGGCCGCTGCCCCGACGTTCACTAACCCGAACGCAGGAGAATACACACACAACTGCCATAGCTAACTTTCCAAGGCGACGCCCACAGGAGGGAAGCGATGTTTACATCATTGTCGCTCGCTCCGGCTAACCGAAGCTTGGGTTTTCACCTGGAGATCCTAAGCCATACTCACATGAAGAGAACATCCACGAAGGTGCCTCCATGGAGGGAAACGACGTCAATAGGCACCGCCATCATCGGCACCGACCCGAGGGTTGGGGCAGGGCTTTCGCCCAGATTTACTCCTCGCCGAGAGAAAGGCTTGCCAGATGGACGGGAACACCCAAAAGCGTCGATGCTGTCAGAGCTAAGCAATTCGTGCTGAACATCTCCGTCGATGACCACCAGGCTTCTCAAAGCAACGTCCCATGCAGCACCTCACGCCATGAGGAACACTGCTATACATCCACAACACCTCAGCCCACGATGCACCCGCCTTCCTGGAACCGATGTCCCGCCATCCCCACACACTGCAGACCTAGCCAAACCACCTTCGCAACAGCCGCAAGAGCACACACCAGCAGATGATGCATGCGGCCTCGACGGCCACACAGCTTACGCGCGTGTCTTGCAGCATCACCTTGGCTGTCCACAATGCATGTGCCACAACCCTGCCGGACACGCAAGCCAGAGTGGTCGAAGCATGGTGGTTCCGTGTTCCACCATGGCTAGAAGAGGAAGAAAATATGTTGATGATTTTGGCTATGCGCGCAAAGTGGTCGAAGCATGGTGGTTCCGTGGTCGGTCATCGGAAGTTGTGGAGGGAGCACATTGAGGGGCACATTTGATTCGTAGCTATTTTGTGGATGAACCAACTTTCCTCGAGAGCTACTTCCGTTGCCGTTTTAGGATGAGTATCAACTTGTTCAAACATATTTGCAAGGAGGTGACGAAGCATGATCGATTTTTTGAGCAAAGAAGGAATTCTTGCGGCGATCTTGGGCATAGTACTTACCAAAACGTGACCGCCACCTTGCGTATGTTGGCATACGGAATTCCAGCCGATCTTGTTGATGACCATCCGGATATGGGTGAGAGTCAAGAAATTGAGTTTGTCAAACACTTTGCAATAGCCATTGTGGAAGTGTTCGGTGAGCACTACCTGAGAGCCCCTAATGCTGAAGATACCGCTAGGATCTTGGCGATGAATGAAGCTAGAGGGTTTCCCGGTATGGCTCGAATGATTGCATGCACTGGATTGGAAGAATTGTCTTGTCGCTTGGCATGGACAATTCCAATGCGCCAAAAAGGATACCACCATCATCCTTGAAGTCCTGGCCGATCAAGAGACTTGGTTTTGGCATTGTTTTTTTTTGGAATGCCGGGCTCTTGCAATAACATCAACATCCTCCATCGCTCCCCACTCATGACAAGAATTTCCAAGCGTGAAGGTCCACCGGTGCACTTTGAAGCAAATGGACACACACAAAACTATGGCTACTAACTTGTTGAAGACATCTATCCAAGGTGGCAAACATTTATGAAGACGGTTAAATATCCAACTGGCAAGAAAAAGCCCCAATTTCATAATGCACAAGCGGCAGCTAGGAAAGATGTTGAGAGGGCATTTGGGATTTTGCAAGCCGAATTTGCTATTGTTAGGGGACCTGATAGATTTTGGGATCAAAATATCATTTGGTATATCATGATCGCTTGTGTCATTATGCATAACATGATCATCGAGAATGAGCGTGGCCAAGAATTGGACTACACCCACTATGAATTGATGGGAGTTCCCGTCCAAGTGCGTAGAAGAGAAGAGAGACTAGCCCAATTTATTTCCGCATACCATGACATTCGTGAAGGAAAATGCATGATCAACTTCAACTTGATATCATCGATGAGTGGTGAAAGTGGCATGGGCAACAATGAACAAATTCAGGTTAATTTACCATTTGCTGCATTTGTTGTATTTGTTGTATTGTCATTTAGACATCCATTTTATTCATTTGAACTATTCATTGTTGATGTTGTTTGTGTTGTATTAATAATTGAACTATTTTTTTTTGATTTTATTTGTGTGTGTTTGATCTTCATGTGAATAGATGCTTGTGAGATTTGTGTTTCTGCGGTAGCGCGCGTCGTAAAACGCAGCGTCCGGTGGAGTGTTGTTTTGCCGCGCCTAAAAACAGAGCTTCCGGAGGAGCGCAGGGTTTTAGCGTGCGCGGCAAAGCAAAAACAACGTTTTAAACGCCTTTTACCGCGCAGTATTATAGCGCTTCTGTTGGAGATGCTCTAACGGAGACTCCCTTTTTTTCTCTAGCCAGCATGCAGGAAAACCCTAAGCACCGCCTGTTCCGGTGTAATGTGTATAGGATCAACGTTGCATACCTTTTTTTTTTGCCTTTCCCACTGCGTGCGGGTGCCCACCATCACCGACTCCTTCCTTCGTTGCCCGTCTTCTCCCTCTCTTTTCCACTTCCGACCAAACAACTTTGGATGGCGGGCTAGCGACAATGACACAACTACGCGTTAGCAACTTCGCGCCTCCATGGGCCACTTTGGTTCACCTTCGCGTTCGGTTGCACGCACTCTCCTTGCTGACTCTTCGTGCTCGAGGATCCGCTCACGGACCTCCACCTCAGGCGTTGATTCGCAATGCACATGATCCATCGACTAGTTCTAAAAACAATTGAGCGACCGACCGACTCATGTATTGATCGAATTGATCTGATGGTGTAGCTGCCACAAGCTTCCAATCTCGACAAGATCTTTTTTTGCCCGAACAAATCCTGCATCTGCTTCCGGTTTCTTTCCACGAGCCGATCTCCGACTGCTCCAAGGTCCTGCAAACCATCGGTCAACTTGAGCGTCCCCAGTGGATCTTTGTCAATTTCTTTTATACTAATAAACTGATGCCTCCAACATCACTACCGCCATAGAGTAGAGAGAGGACCCCACCACAAGTGAGGTGTCAAAAACTATGCCTCCCATGCCAATGTACCTATGCTAGATGACATGACAAATAGAATAGATAAAAAATAAAAATGTATCTATTTCACAACAAGACATTCTAGGCGTGCGGGGGTTATAACCTTGATTATCGATATATAAATATATTGTTGAACGACACAACACAAAGTTTGCCATTAAATTGTGATAAAACATATTCTTAACTTAGAAAATATATCGGCACATTAATATAGTAGGTCAAATCTGCCATCTAGATACTATTCGTGTCTTAAATGTCATATATATCCATGTAGTAACAAAACCAGAATGTAACAAAATGAGAGGAAAAAGAGCCACACAAGTAAAGATGGAAACTACTATTTTTTTGTCAACCGAAATGTTAACGGGCATAAACTATTTTTTGTTTCATTTTATTAAGAGAGTTCATTTTTGTTCAAATCCTATCTAACATCGTATGGTTCATGACCATGTAGACCCTAATTATTATGTGGACAACACACTGTAATGCGTTGAATTGTAAGACTAATATCAACCAAAAACATTATGAATATTAACCTTGGATAATGATATAATATCATATTAAAACAATCCACTAATTCAAGGACTCCAGATATGATGCAAGGTATAAAATGAGACACATGTTAGCTAGTATGGTGCTTTTGGAGATGGCATGATAATCATTGGCCATAAACTAAAGATGGTTTTTCTTTTTCAGGTTTTCTAAAAAAATAACATATAATTATGTTGGTTATAAACTTTATTATTTCTATCATAAGTGACTTCAATAAATTTGTATATCTATTTCTTAGTCACTTGAACACATCAAAAGGCAATGGCCTTGCATTTGCAAGGTCCACCGTGATAGTTAATACATAATATGAAATTCTTTGATTCGCCCACAGTTCCTTCTGGTGGATCCCAATTTTGACAGTGACCAAAGAACCTAAACCACTGCCCCGTCATTATCGAAACCACGTTTAGTCAATCTAGTGGTAGCTATAAATTTCATATATTAGAGAGTTGAGTGACCAAATGATCACTTTCGCAATTTTAGAAGCCAAATAAAAACCTTCTGGAAACTGTAACACGATTCGGCCTAATTTTTATCTCAAAAGGGGAACAAAGCCCGCCCTCTGCATCGAAACACGAAACCTCTATTGGGCCAACTTTTAGGAGTTTTAGACATGATTAGATGTGTTATCTGGCCAGCTCAATAAGCTACGTATAGTGTTCATAATATTTTTCCTCTTTCCGAACCATAGTTAAAGAGTTCAGAAAAATGTTCTGATGGAGATTTGACAAAGATTAGTAGGATGCTAGCATAACCATGTACAGGACAAGTGTATCACTGATTAGGAGATAATCAGCTGGGCAGCAAAGATGACACTCCGAATGGAATCTGTGTATGTGCAATCTTGTATCTTGAACGCACAGCCGTGCTGCAGCCGCCACCAATTACACCGGCGGCAACGGCGGCTCTGGCGGCAACGGCGCCATCTTCCCTCCCTTGTGCGGCTCTATGTGGCACCGGCAGACGGGGCAGGTCGCGTGCGAGTCGAACCACATGTCAATGCACCCCACGTGGAACGTGTGCGCGCACACCGGCAGCCGCCGCGCCGTCTCGCCGCCTCGCAGAGTCTCTATGCACACAGCACACTCGGCCTCGCCGTCGGCAGCGGCACCGTAAACGAACGCCGGGATCTCCGCCATGGCAGCCGGCGACAGGCCGCCCCGCTCGATGGCCGTCTCCGAAAACACCACCGGCCCAGCAAAGACGCGGCCGGCGCAGGAGAGCACGAACATGGCCGCGCAGTAGAGCGCGAGTGCGACCCACACGTACCTAATGAACGCGGAGAGGAGCACGAGGAGCAGAAGCACCGGGTACGACGCGAACACCAGCGCGCTGCCCTGCCCGGCGAACAGCGCGCCGCCGCCGCGCGCCTGCCATGGGTGCGTCGGGTAGTCCTCTGCCGACGACATCGTTGGTTGGTTGGTTGAATTCTTGGTGCGGTCTGCGGTGCTTGTGAGTTGTGACTCAGTGAGTTGTGAGCAATTGCCGCCGACATCGGCCGCAGATTTGTAGGCTGGAGATTATGCTTCGGATAATGCTTAGTTTCGTTGACAGCGTATGCAGGGAGCTGTATCTAAGGAAGGGCGGATTTGAGTTAGTTTATTGAGCAAGCAAAATCGCCTCTGGTATTTGGGTTTAGTTTTAGAGAGATGATCTTGAAGGATAATATAATGGTCGAATGCCAATCAGGGCCGACACTGCTTTCAGCAAAGAGTCTACGACCTGGATCAAGGACAAATACTATGTGTTTTGTTTGGGACGCAGCTGACCTCATCCGAGTTAGATGTGGCCTGGTTTATTTTATGATAATCAACTCTCTTAATGTATTAGCGACCTTAAGGCTTAAGCCTGTGAGGTGTTGAGCTTGAGCCACTGCGCGCACAGACGCCCCTGGTGTGCGTAACTGGTGCAGGTACCTTGCATGTTTCATGGCGACCAAGTCGCGAAAAGGCTCAAGAAGGAAGAGGCAAAGGATAATGGTTTAACATATGGGAAGATAGCTTGAAACCATGAATTCTGATAAAGACAGCCGAGAGGGACACTTGCTCTATCGTGTGCCACTTCGCTCTGTCAAAAAATAATAATAGTACTTCGTTGACAAATGTAGCGTATTTAGTGGCAAAGATCTGGAGAAACATTCTGTCATATTTTAGTCGTGCTCACAATATGATCTCAGTTTTTGTAGGAGTAGATGAAGAGGCTTTTTACAGTAGGGACTGGAAAATATTAGCCGTCCAATCAGCAGATCCAATGGTCCAGTTTACACAATACTAGTCGTTTCCAAGAGTAGTATTTTCCCACCCAAGAGCTAATTTGGCAGGCGCACATCTAACAAAAAAAACTTTCCTTTGCTTAGCATTTCTTATAATGGATTTTCTTTTTAGGGAAGCTTATGATATCTTCTTTATTTTATTCCTTTACAAACAATCCGTGCATGTGCTAGAGAATTTGAATCTAATTACATTTCTTATAGAGAAAAATATATATCACCAACGGGAATAGAGAAAGTAGAAATAGAGTGCCAAAATATCGACCGAGAATTTTGTCAATTTTAAAAAATTAATTGAAATTTTCTCGAATTTTCAAAGCAAGTATGCTTAATAATTCAGTTGCAGCCTAGTGAAAAACAGTATTAGTAAATTCATGCGAAAAAAATCCAACGTAATGGCAGATTGCTTGCACATCATTGGCTGACTGAGGGTATCTCCAACGATATAACGTAAAACGGACGTCTAAATTGTCCGTGCGCGTCCATTTGCGTTGGTTGAAATGATCGAAACTGACAGCGTGTCAGTTTGCGTAGGGGGCTGCCCCGAGCGGCACGACGCAATTTTTTTGGGTTTGCATTGTTTAAACATAACTTACATAGTGATAAAAAAATATAAATTATAAAAACTAGAAGCCCTAGCCTACTCCTCGTCGTCGTCGTCGAGCACGACGAAGTCCGGTACCTGCCACGACCAGTTGGCAAATGGCGGAACGTACGCCGGTCTCGCCGGTGGTGGTGGGGGAGGTGGAGGAGCCCATGGGTTGAACGATGGAGGTGGAGGCAGCGGCGGGTGCGGGGCCGAGTTCTGCAACGCCTGTTGTAGGGCATGTTCCTCCGTGAGGCCAGGCGGCATGATGTCCGTGGCATACCGTGGCAGCAGCGGCTGCACCGGTCGGTCCACCTGCGGGACGAGGACGCCGAGCCTCTCGATCTCCTCGTCTGTCATGGTCGGCGGGAAGTCAAACTTCCGGCCCTCCGCCATGGCTGCCTGCCAGTCGTGGAAGACGCAGTCGATGAAGTAGTCACTGTCGTCCTCCACCTCCTCGTTCTGGTGGCCAGCGCGTACGCGTCGTTGCCGTCCTCATCCTCATCCTCGTCGTCGTCATCATGTGGAGGCGCAGGCGAGGGCCGTGTTCGACGACGAGGCGGCGACGGGTGCACGAATGGGAAGTCTCGGCACGGCACCAGGTGTGCCACTGATTTGAGCTGACGGCGAAGGCTAGATCGTCGTGGAGGTCCGGCGGAAGGTAAGCCCGCCTGCGCAGGATCTCGGCGCTCCCTCTCTGGCTCGCGACGAGACATTAGTGGGACAAGCACCCGACGGTAGCTGAGCCGCCAGCCGCCGCCAGGAAGGTGCACGTCGCTCCAGAGATCGCACATCAACCAGTTGGCGTGCAACACCCGCGCCATATCGATGGGGAGCGGCACCCTATTCTCTTGTGCGTCCTTCTTGGTGCTGCAACCGGACGCCTCAGAGTCGCGGCGGCGGGCGGTGGTGAGCAGACGTGTCGGTGGTATGGGCAATGGCATGGACAATGCCCCTTGCATTTTAAAGGACGAGCCGATGGGCCTGGTCCCAGACGCATTTTTTAATCGCGCGGTCGCAAACCGGTCGTGAAGCGTCCGTTTGCGTCGCCCCGTTAGAGATGCTTGATGTTCAATACAGGAATAACCATGCACCTAAAATATGGTCCACATACTAGGTGTGAGTCGTTTAAAATCTAGTAAACAAGAAAATAGTGATGGCTCAATCATGTCACCTACATGCGTGGGAGGTAGCATCGGGATATCAAATTCTGACGTGGCATAGTTGCACTTAGATGGTAACAAATGCACTCAATCTCTGACATGATTTTGTTACCATGTAAATTAACCAAAATACTACTAGTTCATAGGACTAGTAAAATGTACCGTAAAAGATCTCTAGATGAAACATGCATCCGCTAAGATTTCCGAATGAAACGGTAACGGTAGTAGTACTCGACGACAGCTAGTTAAAATTACCGTATCCCAGCACTGGGTATGCCGTATATGCATGGATGGGTAGTCAAAATATACCAGCTATGGGGTTTAGATTTATTTTTAGATACTATGATAGATCCTGAAGAATATATAATGATCGAAAGCCAAATAGGACCGATGCTTCTTTCCGCGCGAAGGCTCCGTGGATAAATGGCAAAAAATATGGAGTGTTTTATTTGGGAGACTACCATTCATCTTATCTTAGACGACTACCTACATGGCATGGTTCTATACTTCTATATTATATAATCTCATCTTAGTACGTGCCTGGCATCTCTCATAGTATTGTATTAGCCTCTAAGCAGTTAGCTTATCGGGATCGAGCCACCGCATACAGGTGACCCGGAAGATATTTCTTTCGTGGTTTGATCTGATCCATCCATTGCGACCAAGTCAGGAAGGCTCAAGGTGGGAAAAGGCCATGTATGAAGGAATGTGATTTAGCATATGGGATAATACCATGCAATCCGATGAACCCAGCCGAGAGGGACACATATTCTATCGACTGACATTTGTTGTGTCAACAAAAACAAATAAGATTTTCGTTGACAATTGTGGTGCATATTACTGGCAAAGATCGAGAGAAACTTTCCAATTATGAACATGATAATCTCAGTTGTTGTCTCACAAATAAATCTATGTTAATATTTTCTTTGCGCAAGCTTGGTCTGTCAGCTGGCGCTGCATTTCCCCTTTGCATTCCTTGCGGCCAGGAAAGCAGAGGGTTAAATGTTTCTTTAGGTTTCTTGTTTTGAGAATTCACCCCCACTTTATTGATTAGCTAAAATATCTTTAGAAATACAAAGTCCATCGAGCGGACAGCCACAAACGGTGACCAGGCCGCAAACTAACACTACTATGAGCAAGGTGGTGGTGAGGCTCCCCATTGGAGTTTCTTTTTTCGTGTCTGAAAACCGTCGTCACGAAAGTTGACGCCGTCCCCTTAATCTCTGCAATTATCATACTGTACTCCCCTTGATATGGGCGATGGATATTGTTATGACATGCAAAGCAGATCCTTGGTAATTCCAAATCCTAGGCCAGTGATAAACCCTCCCTCCTCTTCTTTGTTCTTACCAACATATGATAGACTAAGCGAACAGTGAGGATACCAGTCCGCTCATAATGCAATGACCAGGAATCTAGAAGGCGTCGTGTGGTTAGTGAAATTTTCCACATAGATTCAAATATTTCTTTAGGTCAGAAGGACTTATCCTTTTATTCAATTTGCGAAGACTAGTGAAAACAGGGTTGTAGCACCGGCTTGTAAGGAGCTTTATCACCGGTTGCCCAACCGGTGCAAAGAATCCGGTGCTAAAGCACCCCCTAACTTTAGCACCGGTTGTGTTATGAACCGGTGCTAAAGGGCACCATGTGGCTGGCTCCCGAGCGCCCGGGCGGAGGACCTTTAGCGGTGCTAAATGTTTCTGCCGCGGCAGAGTTTCGGAGTGTTTCCCTGCTGCGGCAGACTGTCGCGGCAGGGAAGTGCACCAAAACGCTGCCGCGGCAGCGTTTATGCTCCATTTTCCTGCCGCGGCAGAGTCTGCCGCCACGCCGAGGGCTCGCCATTTGAAACACGTTAATGCACACATACATGAAACTATTATATTACACAACATCGCTATGAATATGTTGCGGTCAGAAACCCACCGGCGAGCAGCGACGGGCAACACAGGAGAGCCGGGAGCAACTTAGGGCTGCGGCTGGCCCTGGTCCCTCCGAGCGACGGCCCGCAAAGACTCCGGCACGCACGTCCGATGCTGGTGCAAGGGCGTGCCACCTGACCTATACCTGGTCAGGAAGGTGATGGAGATGCCTCGCTTAGTTTCCTGCATGGCATACACGTAAACATTAAATACGAGCCTCGATCGGCTCTCAGGTTGTCCTGTGAATCGGCTCAAAGAGCCGATCCACCCATGATTCGCACGAGGTGTACGAATATATGGTGGTCCTGCTTGATCAGAATAAAGCTAAAACGACCTACTACGATTTAGGGTTTTCACCGCATAATCGGAACATCCTACTCGTGATTGAGCCTCGCGGCCGCGCACGGTAATCGTAAGCCGACCCTAGACAAGGCCTAAAAACCAACACGAAGTTGATCCCCGGAACATCCTGTCTAGGGCTAGCAAACTACACCCTGCGCGCCGCTGGATCCTTCAACCCTTTGTAAGGCCTAACTATGCAGATATTAAACTAATCCTTGAAGAACAAGGAGCAACCATAACGGATCGGATCTACTAAATAATGATCAAGCGGGGTGCCGCCCCTACGCCTAAGATAGGCGTAATGGCGGCTAGATGTCTAAGGGTTGCACGACGATAGCATATGATACGAAGAACAATGCTAACCCTAACACATCTAAGATAACTACGTTGCTCGCCATCAAAAAGGCTTCAGTACGAGCAACGCATGAACAGCGAATAAACTTGTACTGCCTAGATCGCAAGATGCGATCTAGGCAGCATGATGCTTACCCGGAAGAAACCCTCGAGACAAGGGAGTTGGCGATGCGCCTAGATTGGTTTTTGGTGAACGTGATTGTTGTTTATTTCATAAACCCTAGATACATATTTATAGTCCGTAGACTTTCTAACGTGGGAATAATCCCAACCGTGCACGAGCCAAACTCTAACTAACCGACACGTAATCTACTATATTACAGATACACGGGCAAACTAGCCCAAACTTTGCATATAAAGGCCGATTCATGAATTTCTTCCATGTATATCCTTCAAGCCCATCTTGATCGCGGCCCACCTCTGACTCGGTCAAATTCTGGTGATAACACATGCCCCCCTGGTTTTGGAATTGATAATTCCAAAATCACTCTGCTTTTTCTTCGTCGGGTCATGTCGTGGCGAGAGCAGAACCGTCGCAGTATTCTTCATCATGATGCCTTGCCTTCTCAACTTCTCTGCAAAATTTGATAGCTTTAGCATCACTTCCTCGGAAACTGCAATGGCATTAAATCTCCACTAGGCTCCTCCTTATTTAACTGTGCTGATTGATTAGCCTTTTCATCCCCTTCCTCTGTTCTAGCTATCGGCACCGGAAAAAAAATCCTCTTTCCCTGTAGCAATGTCTTCCTCTTCCTCCGTCTCCTCTGGCCTCTCCCTCCAGTCTTCCTCCTCGAGCGAGCCGGAGTGGAACTTTGATCATGTGCCAGACGGCCCACCCGAAGCACTCGTCGGGTCAGATGGCGACCTGCCTCTGACCGATGGGGAAGACGACCTCAAGTTCCTCATCGAAGGGAAGCTGATGAGCGAAAGCGAAGATGACCTCCACCCCTGGGCGAAACCCACCTCCTCCGACGGGGAGGAGGAAGAAGAAGAAGTAGAGGAAGAAGAGGAAAAGGAGGAGGATGATTCCTCTTCCTCCGCTGGGCATCCGCCGGCAAAGCGATTCCGCGCTTGGGCGGACAGCGAGGACGATGATGATGACGAGGAGGAAGAGGAAAAGGAGGAGGATGAATCCTCCTCCTCCGCCGGATATCCGCCGGCAAAGCGCTTCCGCGCTTGGGCGGACAGCGAGGATGATGATGATGACGAGGAAGAAGAAGCTCCGGCCGAGGGCTGGGGCAGCAGCGACGAGGAACTCCCTGGAAGCAGCGCCGACGGCAGCTACAATGGCGGCGATGAGGACAGCGACGACCCCTAGAACAGGGGCAAATTAGTGTAGGACTAGTAGTAGCAGTGCACTAGGCATCAGATCCCCCTTTTGAGAGTCATCGGCTCTTTCCTGTAAAGCCGCTCCTTTGAATCAATAAAAATTGTTCTTCCAATTTGACTCTCAATTAATCCAATTTCAAGCCTTCCGTTCGCCGCACCAAGACCGATAGCAACGTATCGGATTTTTTTTAGACGCCCATGAAGCCAGACTCAGATACCGATTAGACCGTCAGTCAAGCACTTCTCAAATTCAGACTGTGATTTGATATCTGACCATAATATTTCGCAATCCTATAGCCGATGGCTGTTCATCGGCTGTTTTGAGAATCCAGTCTCCTTCATTTTCTTGCAGCAACAGGACGGTCCAAACCCTGCCGATGACGACGGCTTCCCTTTCAGGCTCCTCTCCGCAGCTCTAGTAGTCTTCTTCTGCACCAACTTGCCGCTTTCGGAGAAGGTTACGATGCAGGGTCAGCCGATGCAATTCCAATCGGCTCCCAAAAACAGAGTGTCTACCAAATCAGCTGCCCCCGAGCCTCAGCTAAGGTGAGAACAGTGGCGAGGATACACAGTTCAGTCCAAGGGCCCTGAACTCAGGCAAATTGAGACAGCCACCGTGCAGAGGTCCTAGTCATTCCTACGAGCGTAGCTGAGAAAGTGGCCAACTCAGCCAAGCCGACGGTAGATGCACCAGAGCCGATCACCTTTCTTCCTTTGAAAGCCGATATTGTAGATGAAGTACCAACGGCTTAATGAGCAAAGGGCTGCCTTGTATGCCAAAGCGATGCTTCGACGATGCTTGCTGAACTGGCGCAAAGGGTTGGAAGTCCTCGAAGAGAAGGTTCAGGCACCAAAACCGGCTCATTGTTCACTCCCTCGAGGAAACAGAAGGCCTCTCAGCTGAACTGAACACCGAACTGGTCGAAATCCGTGTCTTGAACACGCAGCTGATAGATCTTGTGTAATTGTACTAGAGTCAATGGCTGTACATCGGCTTTGTTTCTTTAGCTCTAAAGTCGATGTCCTTGCATCGGCTGTATACCAACCATGAAAATGTAAAAAAAAATTTACTGGCCGATTTTCTATCGGCCCCCAATATTTCACTGCACATGCATCGCACATGTTCATCCGATTAGGTGCCCCCCGAGCCGAATCTGTCAGGTAACTGCAGATATCGGCTCTGTAGTTAGCCAAGGCACTGTATTTGCACGTCGGCTCCGGTAGGACCAATATTGACTCTCATCAGCCGACGTAAAACCGCTGCTTATTAGATCGATGTTGAACACAGGCGGAATGTGTGGTGAGGATAATTTTGACCGATTGCTGGAATCGGCCTCCACGTTGATCGAATCGCTCAATGAAGGTTTTGCAATGTTCCTCCATAGATCTTTGGGGCCGATCCCAAGGATCGGCCTCGCCACGTTTGCCCATCGGTTCGTTCTTGCTACACGGTCAGGCCGGTGGATAAGACCAGCCTAACCCCATCCTTTGTCACGTCGACGCGCTCGCAGTCGTCTAGATTGATGCCTGAGAGTGGCTCTTGGCCTGCTGTCTCCCAAGCGTTCATGCCAGCCGTTGAAATCTCGGCTGAGTCATCTGCATGGACGACCTCTACCTCATCTCCATCCCACTGTATTACGCATTGGTGCATCGTGGATGGGATGCAACGATTGGCGTGGATCCAATCTCTTCCTAGCGAGAACAGCATAGGTGCTCTTGCTGTCGACGATAAAGAACGTCGTAGGGATGGTTTTCCTTCCTACGGTCAGATCCACGTTCAGAACACCTTGTGCGTCAGACGCTTGGCCGTTGAAATCGCTCAGTGTCACGTTGCTCTTGATCAGATCCGAGCTAGAGCGTCCCAATCGATGTAGCATGGAGTATGGCATAATGTTGACTGCCGCTCCAGTGTCCACCAGCATCTTGTTGACAGGCTGCCCATTGATATAACCTCGTAAGTACAGGGCCTTCATATGTCTGTAGCTTCTTTCTCGTGGCTTCTCAAAGATAACCGGCCGTGGGCCGCAGTCAAGTTGTGCCATGGGTGCCTCGTCCAATCCTGGAGCACTAAACTCCGTCGGAAGGATGAACACCATGTTTGTGCCAGCCGATGTTTCATCATCGGCTTTCCTTTGCTTGGGGCGCCACTCCATTTTTTGTGGTCGACCCTCTTCATCCAGGGTTCGCTGAATTTTCGCGGCCGGATCAGGCCGCGCCTTCCTTAGCGTGTGCGGGTATAACCTTTCGGCTTCCTCCAAGCCGCGCAGTCGCTGAACCCTACGCTTTTGGGAACGGCTGAGTCCATCAGGGCACCACCTTGGCCGGTGGTACCTGTCTTCTTCTTCATCATCGTCTTCCAAATCCTCGAGATCTTCCGCCCGAGGGGACTCAGCGTGCTTGTTCCGAGGTGGGAGAGGCCCTAGACGTTTGAATACGGACACGTTAGCTGCATCCTTCCTCTTCTGTCTACATTACGGGCGGTTGCCGATTGTAGGCAATCGGCTCATTCCTGAATCCCAGCAGTGTCTGAAGAAGGGGCAGTCCCAGTACCTATCCTCGTCGTCTTGCTCCCTCGATTTTTCCTTGGCACGACGCTCGTACTCCTCCTCATCGCGATCATGCCGACGATGTCTCCTGGCGTCCCTAGCCAGACGGTCTCTATCATCATCGTCGCTGGATCGTCGGCGTTGGCTATATTGACTCACATACTTGTTGAGGAGGTGATCAGAGAGAGGTTGCTGATATCTTACGTTCCTCACTTCTCCCTCTGTGATGTAGCGCTTGCCATCGTGCCGGAGCCGATCGCGTGGAACGGCTTCCTCTGTGTCCTTGCTACGAGAGCAGCTGCCCTCGTCTCCGTCCTTACCAGAGTGGTGTCCAAGTCCTACCATGTTGATGTTGAACGAGAAACTTGGCTGGCACCCTCCAGGGTAAGTGCACTCCACCATCTTTACGGCGGGGAAGGGGTGGGTGTCGACCTTCATGGCGTACTGGTTGAAAATTAGACGTCCTTGTTCTATCGCCATTTGGATCTGCTGACGCCACACCCTGCAGTCGTTGGTGGTATGGGAGAACGAGTTATGCCATTTGCAGTATGGCTTTCCGTTCAGCTCTTGTACCGTGGGGATTTTGAGGCCTTCGGGTAACTTCAACTGTTTCTCCTTAAGTAAGAGGTCAAAAATTTGCTCAGTTTTAGTTACGTCAAAATCGAACCCTCTGGGCGGACCTGGTGGCTTAACCCATTTGCAGGACACGGGGGTTGCCCCCCGAGTCCATTCAGCCACTTTACCTCTTGATCTCCCGCAGAGCCTTCGTCTTCATCTGCCTCAACCAGGACTACCGCACGCTTGAATTTGTCCTGGTACAAGTCTGGGTGGCGCTGTTCATATAACGACAGTTTCTGAACCATGTGCGCCAGTGAAGGGTAGTCTGCTTGGGAGGCCATATCCTTGATTGGTGATGCAAGGCCCACCACTGCCAACTCGACTGCTTCCTTTTCAGTCACACGAGCCGAATAACATCGGTTCCTAAGATTTCTGAAGCGCTGGACGTATTCTGCCACAGTTTCTCCGCGCTTCTGACGTACTTGAGCTAGATCGGCAATGCCGGCCTCGGAAGCCTCTGAGTGATACTGCATGTGGAACTGCTCTTCCAACTGCTTCCAAGTCCGGATCGAGTCTGGTGGCAACGAAGTGTACCACCCGAAAGCCGATCCTGTGAGGGACTGTGCGAAGAACCTCACGCGTAGTGGATCCGATCTTTGAGACCGTTCCTAGCTGTGCCAAATATCGGCTCACATGCTCGATGGAGCTGGAACCATCCGATCCATTAAATTTGGAGAAATCGAGGAGCCGATACTTGGGTGGTAGCGGGATCAACTCGTACTCGTTGGGGTACGGCTTGGAATAGCCGATTGTCTCTCTCTGCACTATGCCGCATCGGGTTCTCGTGATCCTCCTTTTCGGCACCATGCCGAGCTGGTCTCTCGGGATGGTGCTGATCGATCCGCGGTGCTTGGCTGCAGGAGTCGAACTCGAAGATTCGCCGGAGTGGCATACTTAGCCAGCCATGCTTGCTTTTCCAGCTCTGAGCCAACTGCAGGAGCTGAGCTCTGGAGGTTTGTCGGAGTGGCATATTTAGCTAGCCACGTCTGCTTCTCAAGATCCGTTCCCGAAGTTCCTCCTGTTGTTCCAGAAGTCCCTGCTGCTGCGGCCTGGTTTGTGAGCGCCCAGCTACCGCAGTCTGGCACGTATGTGCACGTGTACCCGTGAGGGATCTCCTTAGGCGCCTCGTGCAAGAACTGGTAGTCACTAGGGTCACCACCGATCTTGTAGACGACGAATGCCGGTGAATTCGGCACTTACGGTGCTGCCAACGCGAATGGCGGCGGTGGACGGGACTGGAGTGGCATCTCTCCTTGGTATGTCCCGAGAGCTGGTCTCGACGGAGAGTACTTGGTGCCTCATGATTTCCTGGATCACCCGAAGAGCAACACGCTCCAAAGTGTTCACCGGAGTTCTCAGAGTGGCGGTGTAGCGAATGAGCTACCATGAAGTTAATCTCCTGACGCAGGGACCTGGTGCGTTCTTCGGACGGGGCGGATAGGTCCACTCCATCGAGCGCGCCTTCAGGTGAGAACCCTTTCCACCTGATGCCATGTGAGCGGGTTCTGTGAAAGGAGCCGATGAGGTCGGCTTCGAGGATCGCTTTGACCTCGTCATACTTCTTCTTGAGCTCCTCGGTCAGATCCTCGTACGTGACTGGGGTGCCGTCCGCCATCTCAGATGTAGATGGCGATGTGGTTGATGTCGAAGGTTGTCCCACCGGGCGTGCCGAGAATGTGTTGCGGTCGAAACCCACCGGCGAGCAGCGACGGGCAACACAGGAGAGCCGGGAGCAACTTAGGGCTGCGGCTGGCCCTGGTCCCTCCGAGCGACGGCCCGCAAAGACTCCGGCACGCACGTCCGATGCTGGTGCAAGGGCATGCCACCTGACCTATACCTGGTCAGGAAGGTGATGGAGATGCCTCGCTTAGTTTCCTGCATGGCATACACGTAAACATTAAATACGAGCCTCGATCGGCTCTCAGGTTGTCCTGTGAATCGGCTCAAAGAGCCGATCCACCCATGATTCGCACGAGGTGTACGAATATATGGTGGTCCTGCTTGATCAGAATAAAGCTAAAACGACCTACTACGATTTAGGGTTTTCACCGCATAATCGGAACATCCTACTCGTGATTGAGCCTCGCGGCCGCGCACGGTAATCGTAAGCCGACCCTAGACAAGGCCTAAAAACCAACACGAAGTTGATCCCCGGAACATCCTGTCTAGGGCTAGCAAACTACACCACTGCGCGCCGCTGGATCCTTCAACCCTTTGTAAGGCCTAACTATGCAGATATTAAACTAATCCTTGAAGAACAAGGAGCAACCATAACGGATCGGATCTACTAAATAATGATCAAGCGGGGTGCCGCCCCTACGCCTAAGATAGGCGTAAGGGCGGCTAGATGTCTAAGGGTTGCACGACGATAGCATATGATACGAAGAACAATGCTAACCCTAACACATCTAAGATAACTACGTTGCTCGCCATCAAAAAGGCTTCAGTACGAGCAACGCATGAACAGCGAATAAACTTGTACTGCCTAGATCGCAAGATGCGATCTAGGCAGCATGATGCTTACCCGGAAGAAACCCTCGAGACAAGGGAGTTGGCGATGCGCCTAGATTGGTTTTTGGTGAACGTGATTGTTGTTTATTTCATAAACCCTAGATACATATTTATAGTCCGTAGACTTTCTAACGTGGGAATAATCCCAACCGTGCACGAGCCAAACTCTAACTAACCGACACGTAATCTACTATATTATAGATACACGGGCAAACTAGCCCAAACTTTGCATATAAAGGCCGATTCATGAATTTCTTCCATGTATATCCTTCAAGCCCATCTTGATCGCGGCCCACCTCTGACTCGGTCAAATTCTGGTGATAACAGAATATAGAGATCAAAGTGACATCTTTCATCGTGCTTGGCCGAACATATTACATAATGGTACAGTACACGTTCATGCATATGTACAACATAGTTTATATGGATCATCGTTGTCCAAAATTGATTTGGCGCTGATGGAATTGTCCGTTTGGTTCTATGACCTGGTCAAGTAAGAATCCCGCCAATTCTTCTTGAATTGCTCGTACACGCTCGGTTGCTATAAGACCATCCCACAACCGTTCGATCTAATAATTTAAAGAAGGTGCTCAATATATATGAATATAACACAACACAATTCATGGTGATAAAATAAAATTATGAATATTGTTTAGGTACTTAAAGTTGTTCTAAAATTATCCCCGTCCGGAAGGTCGTCTAGCGAATGAACTCGCAACCGTAGAATCCTCATAAATTATTCCCGTCTTGTTGCGTCAACAACTTCCACAACAGAGTTCAAATAAAATAATAATCAAAGATGGTAATGGTATTAAAACTAGAATCAAAGAGATGTGCAGACCTAGCTAGTAGTACTTACCGGTATTTGTTTAAGCTGAAGCTCGCTTTTCCACTCACCCGGAGCCTTGTTGGTGAATAGTTTCCAATCCCTGCCCGGCAAAGAAAATGAATAAAATAGTTATGAATTATTTGATATCGAAAAAAAACGAAAGTTGCCGATATATAGTCATAATGATTGAAATGACCTCTAGAGGATATCAGCCATGTCTTCCCACGCCGCAAGGGGTTTACTTTTCGAGTCCATGACTTCTACTACTTCAGCGCCAGGTTCAATGATTAGCAGGATAAAATGAAACCTGCACACTTGCATGACTCATCAATTACACTTAACATGAAGTAAGCAAAATAGATTTAATGTGTTCAAGACAGTAACACTCACGAGAAGTTGTAAGGAAATAGTATTTCCCTTTTGCGTGCGTGTCTCCTTAACGCTGATACCAAGTTATCCTCTGTGTCATTGACATGGCGTTGGACACTATACTCATTCACGGTATATGGGTCAATGAACCTAATGTCATATATTTGTCCTTTTCGGCATTCGCGGATCTTCATTCTGCATAAGATAGTGAGTATAATAATGGACGAGCCGCGGTAGAGACTTAATACATAAATAATACTAACAAACAATAGACACTAATCATAGATTTATCGAGGGCGTCTTGATTGAATAACTAAAATAATTTAGGAAATTCGATGTTTATCACAGTCATTTCCACGCCGTAGTACTTATCTTTGATTGCCAGCATGATCCAGTTCTGACCTTGTCAGGCATCCATGTACCACTTATGTAGTTTTTGTATTTGTGTTGGTAGATGCTGCACCTCCTCAGATTTGACGAGATTTTCCCCGTACTAGTATTTGTATGCTATTTCGACATCACCCGTGGGAAAGTCGACGCGGCTTAAGTACTCAGGAATACTCATACCGCAAGCATCTGCCTTGTTGCAGTATCACCGTATTCAGGGTACATATCATCGTCCTCTTCTTCTTCTTCTTCATTGTCTTCCATCATAATCCCTCTTTCTCCATGTTTAGTCCAACAATTATAGCTGGGCATGAAACATTTCCGAAGCAGGTGGGAGTGAAGGACTTGCCATCTAGAGTTTTGTTTTAAATTCCGACATTCAACACATGGACAACACATAAAACCATCTTCCTGTTGGTTTTCCTCAGCCACACAGAGAAAAAAATTTCGGGCCCGCAGTGAACTCGTTAAGGAGTCGGTTAACATACATCCATTGCTGCCGCTTCATCTGCATCATATAATTAAGTTTATCAAAATATCATTACAGAACATCGTAAATTGTGAAATGACCACTGTACAAATGAAAGGGTAAAGTTGCTTACCTCGATCGAGGATGAAAGAAAGAGGAGAAAGGTTAAGTGTCACTCGGGCACCTCATATCGGCATCATTCTCTCAGACATTTCATCGAGCACCTCTTGTGCATAGGAAAGAAAAACAAACAAGCACACAACCCTCACACCTTCCACCAAGAAAAAAGCAGAGGAGTAGGCAAAGGGTGGCTTTAGCACCGGTTCGTGCCATGAACCGGTGCTAATGTTTACCTTTAGCACCGGTTCATGGCCTGCCACGCGGCTAGCGATAACCATTTCGCACCAGTTCGTGCCACGAATCGGTGCTAAAGGTCCCGCACAAACCGGTGCTAAATCTCTGCTGGTCCCCTGCGACGTTCTAGCCGCACGAACCGGTGCTAATGCACCCTTTAGTTTGATTTCATAGCACAACATGTGTTAATACTCTTTGGAGCTAAAAAAAAAATATAAGCTCTTTTTTCTACTAGTGGAATCAAGCAGATGTTTAAATGGACGTAGTGATGTGACATTTTATGGCCCAGTAGTTATTTGGGTCCTAGTGGTTCGATTGACATGGGCTACTAATTGCTCTGCAAGGCGTCCCCACTAAATGGCCTACTACTTCGTGGGCCATAATCTTCATTTTTGTTCCGTTTTAACAAGAGTAACTAAAGATGAATGGGGCTTGGAATCAAGAGAAGCTACTCCAAGTTTTTCTGCCCATGGATGCTGAAGCTATTTCTAGTATTCCGTTGAGAACTCGCCGACAGTGTGACTTCTGGGCATGGCACCATGAGCGCACTGGAATTTTCTCGGTAAGGCCGGCGTACCGCATGCTGGTTCATACAAGAGAGAAACGGACAGCATGGCTGGACAGCAATGCATCTGTCTCAAATGTTAAAGGAGAAGAAAGAAGCTGGATGATGCTATGGAAGACTAAAGTGCCTTCGAAACTGAAGGACTTCTTATGGCGTTTAGCACGGCAGTCTCTGCCCACTGCCGACGTTCTACACCACCGCAATATGGCTACTCAGGATTCATGCATTGTTTGCGGGGAGCAAGATTCGTGGAGATATTCCTTGATTGAGTGTCATCAAGCACGGAGTGTATGGGCTCTGGCGCCAGAGGAGGTTTGCGACTATGTGTACAATCTCCAGGAACCGCACGCACGCGGTTGGCTGGCGTCGATGCTCAAGGATCTCGTAGGAGAGGAGTCGACAAGGGTGGTTGTCATATTATGGGCAATGTGGCATGTGAGGAGGAAGATCATCCATGAAGGACAATACCAAAGCCCGCTGTCTACACACCTTTTCATCGAGAGGTTCATTGTCGACCTTGGACAGCTCGAGGGCAGCACGGTGGCTGCTCCATCGGTCAAGCCGACGGGACCGAGATGGATTCCCCCATCCAATGGCCTAACAAAGGTCAATGTCGATGCTGCAGTCTCAAAGAATAATTGTCGAGGGTACTCCTCGGCAATGCCCTCCTATTGGGGCTTAGGGTTGATGGAATCCAGTAGGCTGACATGAGACATCGGTAAACAGACAAGCGGGGAGAGCGATTTACCCAGGTTCGAGGCCCTCGATGAGGTAAAACCCTTACGTCCTGCCTGTCTGATCTTGATTATGAAAATATCGGGTTACAATGGGGTGCCGAAGGGTTCGGCTATGATTTCATCGAGAGGCTAAGTCCTACGGTGACCTAGCTCCAGACTTATGGTGGCTAAAGTTCCTAAGATTGGTTGTGTCCCTCGGCAGCCCCTCTCCTGGCCCTTATATAGGAGGCCAGGTCTCAAGAGATCTGTCCGGGTACGACTAGGTTTACAAAAGACCTAGCTCTAAACTATCCTTGTTCGGCTCCTCTTCGTCTTGTCCTTCAAGGAATCCTCTTCAGCACCGCCCCAGTGGCCCACCTTGCCATCGGGTGTCTTCATGGGCCTCCAGTTGGGCCGTACAGGATAGGGCAATGTCGATTACCCGAAGGGTAATGCCCACGTTAGTAGTCCCCGAGTGTCTAGCCGAAGATTTTTCGGGTAGAGACTAAAGTATGCCTCCACCGAACGTTCTTCTCCCTTGATTGTTCTTATCCATCTTGTAACAACAACATCATCTTCTTCTATCGGGTGAGCGTCCAGCGCTCCCGATGGGAGTAGCTTCCGAGTCTAGGTGCAGATGCTTGCGATCCGTGCGTAGACTCAAGTTGTACTACCCGAACGTCTACTTCTGCCGAATTTTTCTGCAGGTCTTCATAGGTCACCCGATACATTTGTATCAGGGCTTGTATTTTTCAGTAAGGTTTGAACGCGTAAAGGATATTGAATAACCAGCTTTGATGGTTAACTCTGTCTACGTAGTTTTATCGGGTGCGCGTACAGCGCTCTCGATGGGAGTAGCCCCCGAGTCTGGGCACGGGCGCTTGTGACTGGGTGCAGACTCGAGTTGAGCATTCCATCCTTTTCTTCAAATATTACTTCACAGGTGACAAGGTATTAACTTGTCAATGCCTACGGATTGTAGACTAGGGTTTAGCTGGATGTAGAGGGCAAGTAGATCTCGAAGGTTTCAGCCGAAAAGTACTCGACGAATATGAAACTAGGGTTTGAGAAACAATGATCGATGCTTTCTTTGTCCCTCGACTCCCTCTTATATAGGAGGTGGAGCCGAGGGATTCGTATTGTACAAGTTACAGAGTCCGGGAAGGTTTCTAACTCCTCCCGCAAGATTACAAATAATGCTTCCTATTACAATTCTAACTTTCCTTAACAATATCTTGGGCTTCCGAGTCTTCTTAATCTTCGGGTAGTGGGCCTTCTATAAACCCCGGGTACTATCTTTAGCAGGCCCATTGGGGATGCCTATGTCAGTAGCCCCCGAGATTTTGCTTGAATCGTAGAGTCAGGGAAAATCTCCACTGTTTATTTTTACTCGACAATTTAAAACTTTTCTATATTTCTTCACATAAATTTCTATATTGTGCAGGGATAATGGTAATTGGGGCTAGTTCATCTGACGGATCAGGTACTAGTTAACTGCTCTAGTGGCAATCCGCAAGAACCTACTTCAAAATCACGTCCCCGGACATGATCTCAGGATACTGGTGTAAACTTCGACAGGTGCCGCTTAAGGTCTTACCATTCTGTCGAGTCCCAGTCATATTTATCGGGTACCTAACGCGTCCGTTAGGATTTTTCTTCGTATCTGTTGATACGGATAAAAGTAGCAAACCGACGTCAGAGATGGCGCCACGCCTCACAGAACGGATCTGGGGTCTTACCTTCGCAAAGTTTTGCGGCATTCAGAAATTGATCGCAACTTTGGCATTCTGAGAATATATTGTCGAGTGCTTATTCGGCTGTTGGAATAGCACATTTTATTGAGTCAAAGATGACTTATATTGCGTTCCCGATGGGAGTATACGCAGAGTTATTTATAACTCGAAATATACTCTTTTGCCCTTCTATCTTTCTTCTTTTCATCCTTTTTTTTTTTTATAATTTCATCGGGCATGCGAACAGCGTTCCCGATGGGAGTAGCCCCCGAGGCTACAGCCAAGGACTTGTGCTTGGTTGTAGGCTCCACGCCTTATGCCGCTATATTTTCTTTCTCTCCCGAAGTTTTATAATTTCTCGGGTGCGCGAACAGCGCTCCCGATGGGAGTAGCCTCCGAGGCTATGAACAAATATTTGTATTTGATCATAGGCTCACGTCATTTCTATTTTGTCTTTCTTGATCTTTTCATTTTTTCAAAGTAGCCCCCGAGCATTTGATCAAAAACTTGTATTTGATCAAAGGCTCTCCAATATTTTTTGCATGTCGCCTTTTTATGCCGCTGTTGAGTCGAATTTTTCTCTCTGACAAGGTGACGTTATTGCTGACGATAGCCACGATTGCGAATCCGAAAATTGCGAGAAGTTTTCTCCCGCTGCCTTGCGGGCCCAAATTACCCATTATCTTGACACGTCGTGTAGGTGTGGGACACACGTCCTCCGCTTTTACTGGCGTACGTACCGTAACTTCTCCAGGGTTAAAATACTTTTTTACCCTTGTTTCTACGTGGTTATCATCTGCCACACACTTTTTCCATCCAACGGTCTGCCGCTTCGCCGCACCTCTATATAAAATCTCCTTCTTCTTCCTCGAGCACTTCCGCTCGCGCCGCTCTCCTGCTCTTCTTTTCAAAACCTCCTCCTGCGCCCCACAACTTCCTAAGCTCATCTTCTCCAAGCTGAATTCCTGCGCCATTGTTGATGCCACCGCGTCGGTTGATCAAGCGCAACACGCCTGAATCATCAATGGCTGCCGTAGATCTGGGAAGCGCGGA
This sequence comes from Lolium rigidum, assembly GCF_022539505.1. Lineage (NCBI taxonomy): Eukaryota > Viridiplantae > Streptophyta > Magnoliopsida > Poales > Poaceae > Lolium > Lolium rigidum. The sequence continues at coordinate 258,653,030 of NC_061508.1, read as the reverse complement.
ATGGGAAAGGTCCAAAATTTCCTCTCAGGACATCAATCTCTTGAAGAAGCTAGGGATTAGCAAGAAGCCCAAGGCGCTGTGCTTCCCTAGTGAAGAAAGCTACCCAACCCCTCCAATGGGGTATCGGGTAAGTTTCGTCGACCATCTCATCCGCGGTCTCTCCGCCCCCATTCATCCTTTCCTCCGTGGATTGCTTTTTGTTTATGGTCTTCAACTTCACCACCTCACGCCCAACTCAATCCTCCATATCTCCATTTTCATCACCCTCTGTGAGGCCTTCCTTGGCGTCCAGCCTAACTGGGCGCTATGGAAGCGCATTTTCTTTTGTCGCCGCAATGGCTCTCCCAATGTCGCCTATAATATAGGCGGCGTTGTTATTTCTGTTCGCCCCACTGTCGATTACTTCGACGTCAAACTCCCTGACTCAGTTCAAGGGTGGCGCAAGAAGTGGTTGTACATTCAGGAGGAGAACCATGGATGTGCTGAAGACAACATCCCTCCTTTCGATGGTGCCGAGAAAATCCTTCGCCGCCGCACCTGGGATGCAGAGGCTACCGAAGAAGAAAAAACTTCGATAGAGGCCTTGATGACTCGCATCCATGAGTTGCAAAATACTCGCGGCAAAGAGTTGTCAGGTATCCAAATTACAGCGTATTTTCGTAGAACTAGAGTGCAGCCTCTTCAGGCTCGCAAATATCCTCTCTGGAAGTATGCTGGCGACGAGGATGCAGATCGGTTGTCAACGGATTTGGAGGTCAAGGACTTGGAAAAGCTTGTCCGAAAAATCTCCTCTCTCAGCAAAAAAGATCATGTCCCTTCTTCTTGTCGTGTAAAACCGTAGAGCGCCACCAATGCGCTTCCCAAGGTAAACTTTGTCGATTGATTTGTTATTACCTTGCAATTTTTTTTTATAACTCCTTTTTTTTTGACATCTTCCCCTGTTTTTGTATAGAACCATCCAAACCTTGTCTCGCTTCCTCCCCTTCCTGAAGGTGGAGAAGTCGAGGAGAGGGCCGTTATCACCGACGACAACCAAGATGCCCCCCTTTTGTGAATGAACCCACAGATTCTCGAAAATCTGCGGGATCTTATGAAAAGGAGGCTGCCTCTGAAGGCACTGCATCGGCACAATCTCCTCCTCATGCTTTTTCTCCAAAGAACAAAAGGAAAAGGAATGATGTCGAAGATTCCGGCACCTCCAACGCCGAAGAAACTGTTCCTTCACGTCAGAAGGCAGCTTATGATCCATACCTCGAGGACCTCATCAGTTCGTAAGTCATCCTTAATTTTTCTTGTACTCGAATTTTTTTGTCTATCTTGTTTTTTTTTACGCTGCCAACATTTAATCGCAGTGATGATGAGGAAGAAGTACCAGCTTTTGATGTGGCTGCTCGAACGAGTACGTCACATACTCTAGTTGTTTCGGAGACGCCAGTTGAAGGAGAGGAATCCTCGCCTCCTCAACAACACGTCGGCGTTCCTACACCTCCTTCAGGCCCCCTTGCCCCTTCACCGAAAAGGGCAAGGATTGAAACAATCCCGGAGCCTAGTCTCCAATTGAGTAGCTCCTCTAACCCTCTCTTGGATGATGTAAGTTCTTAATTTTCTTGTCACTGTCTATATTTCCTCTGTTTGCTTCTTTATGCCATCATATTTTTCCCATATCGACATTTTTTCTTTGTCCTTCTTTGACAGCCTATGATCAAAGAGCTTATTCGCATCGGTGCCCAATTCATTGGGTACCGTGAGTATGCCAGTAAGACTGAAGGTAATGCCTTGCTGCTTCTTTTTGCCCTTGCCTTCTTACTCCTTTGTTGTCGATGTTTTTAACTGAATTTTATCTTTTCTTGGCAGAAAAACTGGCGGAGGTCAACGAGCGTGCCAATACACTTGCTCAAAAATTAGAGCAAAGTGAAGAGGCTCGTAAGAAGGCCGAATCAGATGCTATTCAAACTAAAGCAGAGGCTGACAAGGCCAAGACCGATGCTGCTGGTGTCGAAGATCTTAAGAAGAAACTTCACGATGCCGAGACTTCGCTGAGCGAGCATATAGCCGCACAATCTGCTCGCGAGGAAGCGATTGTTAAACGCGTAAGGTTGCAAAACCGTCGCTTTGTCAGTAAGTATCTGAACCACTTCACATCTTTTGGACTTTCTTTCCTTCACTCGTTTGTTGATCAATAAGTTTTTATCTTGACAGGCAAAACATCTCAAGAATTTGAGCTTGAAGATCCCGACAATGATCCTCTTCTTGACGCCCTTTCATTCCTTGAGTTTCATGGAACGAAGCACGCGAGGGCATTGATCAAGCTAAAGCAGGGCTGTCGCGACTCTTCCCCTACTTCTTCCCGAAGAAAGAGGAACCCGCAACTTTCCTTGCTCTTGCCAAGTGCTTTAATCCGCCAGAAGATCTTGGGCTGAAGGTGCGCCAGGAAAATATGAAGGTCGCTATTGAAAGCACTGTTGCCTTGGTCGCTGATAGCCAACAAACTATCGACTGGGCGAAAGTAGGCGACACAGAACAGATAGAGCAGACAAAATGGCGATCGTTGATCAAGGCGGCAAAGCCCAACACGAAGAAAATCCTGTCCTATCTCGGGATCAAGCCATCTTCAACTCCTAGCTCATCAAAGCCGGAGGTCTAGTTGAATGCCCCTTCTTTTTATTTTTCATGTTTCTTTAGCTATTGTCGCCATATTAATTTTGGCGACAATTACCTTAGTAGTCCTTTTGAAGAACTCCTTCTGTAACATCCATGTAAATTTCTTGAAGATCAATGGAGTTCTGTCTTGTGCAATCCTTTGATATTGGAATTTTCTTTTCCAGTTGATATTTGATAACTACTCTGCCAATCCTCATTATGCCGATACTTCTCCTGCTTCCTCCTTCTCGAAGAAAACACTAGTCAATGATAACTTCATCGAAGGTTCTTCGAGATAACATTTGTCGCAAGATTTGCAAGAATTGCACCAACAACTCCAATCCATGAAGAAACAAACTCTTGCGATGATGGAACAATCTCGACAAGCATCCGAGAGAGAGAATATTGCTCTTCAACAGGCAAAAGAAGCCATTGCTGCAAAGGATGTTGCTGTTGCTGAGGCTACCGAAGCTTCCTCTCGAGAAAATTATATGCTTCAGCTAATGACTAACGCCAGCCTGGACATGACAGGTATGTTTCCTGTTCATAACCATGCTGGATGTTATTTTTGCTATTTTTCCTTCCTTGTCAATTTATTTGCTGTGCCAGGCTCATTTTTGGATACTGCTGCCGAAGATCAACGTGTTGAAGCTCGAGCCAATGTTCTGCTCAGACTGGTTGCACAGCATGGTTCTAACTTTTGGGTTACTCCTGAGCGTACCCGTCAAATTGTCAGATTCCAAGATCGCGCGGCTCAGGTCCGTGACTTCCTTGACTTCTGTACGAAGACTTTATTTTTGGTTTATGGAACCATGTTCCCTCGCAACAAGATGCCAGAAACTCTTCCTGCATTAATGGAAAAATTTCGAGATGCTCCTCGAATCCATGGCTTTGTGCGGGCTCAACTCTCTGTTGGCGCAAGATTTGCTATGATGATGATAAAGATTTGCTATCCAAAATTGCCCATGAATCAAATTGTTCCCACGTGCCTGGCTAAAATGTCGAAGAAAAAGAGAAACATGGGCAAGATTGATAATCTGGTGACTCCTGTAGCCGAGGATATGATGGATGAACTTCTTCGGATGGACGCTGAGTTCTTTGTGAAGGGTAGCTATGCCGAGCATAGTACTCGTCCCTCTAATGAAGGAATAACCATAGACCATGTGCTAGGTATCCATTGAGGGTTTTTTCCTTTTTCTTGCTGTAGTTTCACCATTGATACGTCTTTGTAAACATGATCTATATTGTAAAGCTGTCAACTTTGTAAGTATGTATTGTTTCTTTTTTTTGATCGTCGAGCCCCCGAGCCTTTGGCTGGAGCTTATACTATTTTTTATCCCGAAGATTTTTCTCTTATTGCGAGAAGGTATATATTTTGCTATCAATGGGCACGAGCCCCCGAGTGTCTTGGTGGTGACGTTCTATATTTTTGTTGCGAGGTTTTCAGACCAAAGCAATAACATTTTGACGAGTACACTATATTTATAGTTGTTAGCTTCCGATGTTCTATTTGGCGAGGTATTCTTGTACCAAGGCGAAATATTTCGGTAAGCCTAGTTTGTCTGTATTGTATATATTTTGTAACTTGAAGGCATTGAGCCCCCGAGCGTGTCGAAGAATAAGAAGTATATCTCCACTATCTTTATTATATTGCAGCACCGCGAGCCCGCCTCATTAAAAACCTTTCCGGTCCCACTCGGTGCCCCGAAAAGGAAAAGAGTGCGTCTGAAAACTCGCGGGCGTTTCAGTACATTGTATTTTTACAGAGGAGGACTATATTTTGACTCTAAGCGTAGAACCGCCTGAGCTGTGCCACGTTCCAGGGGTTTTTCTCGGGAACCCCTGTCTTCTTGTCTTTTATCCTGTACGCTCCTCCTTCGATTACTTCCGTAATGACGTAAGGGCCAAGCCATGGCGACTCGAGTTTTTCAGTACGCTCTTGATTGAGTCGCAAAACTAAGTCTCCAACTTGAAAGGATCTTGGTCGCAAACGTCGACTGTGGTAGTTTTTCAGATCCTGCTGATATTTAGTTACCCTTGACAATACTTCGTCTCGAGCTTCGTCGAGTGCGTCGACGTCGTCTTCCAGTGCTTTCCTGGAAACTTCTTCGTTGTACTCTATGACTCTGGGGGAGTCGTGCTCTATTTCTATCGGCAGTACTGCCTCTGCTCCGTGGACTAGGAAGAACGGGGTCTCCTGTGTTGCTGTATTTGGTGTTGTTCGGATGCTCCATAACACACTTGGTAACTCTTCGGCCAGGTATGTCGAGCTTTTTCCGAGTGGTCCTAACAAGCGTTTCTTGATGCCATTGCGAGATGATACCATTGGCTTTCTCGACTTGACCATTGGTTTGAGGATGTGCAACCGACGCGAAGTGCAATTTGATGCCTACCTCCGCACGATACGCCTTGAACTCCTTTGACGTAAAGTTGCTGCCATTGTCTGTGACGATGCTGTGAGGTACTCCAAATCGAAAAACGATGCCCTACACGAACTTTATTGCTGATGCTGCATCTGGTGAATTTATCGGCTTTGCTTCTATCCACTTAGTAAATTTCTCAACAACAACCAACATGTACTCGTATCCTCCTGGCGAAGCTTTGTGCAATTTTCCCACCATATCGAGACCCCATTGAGCAAAAGGCCAAGATAAGGGTATTGGCATTAATTCTGCTGCCGGAGAGTGAGGTTTTGCGGCAAATCTCTAACATGCGTCACAAGTTCGCACTATTTCCTTTGCGTCCTCAATCGCTGTCAACCAGTAGAATCCTGCTCGAAAAACCTTGGCTGCAATAGCTCGACTGCTTGCGTGATGGCCACATACTCCTTCGTGTACGTCCTTCAGAATTATCCTTCCTTCTTCGGGTGTAACGCACCTTTGTAACACGCCCGAGATACTTCGTTTGTACAACTCCCCTTTGACCACCGTGAAAGCTTTGGATCGCCTAATAACTCGCCTTGCTTCAACTGGATCTTCGGGTATTGTTTTTCTTAGGATGTATGATATGTACGCCTGCATTCATGGGATTTGCACCATCAGTACTAGCTCCTGTTCCTCTTCTTCTTCTTCCAATGCTTCTTTCGCAGCCCCCGAGGGTTTCTCGTTCTTCTCCTTTTTTGTTAATTTCTTCGGCTTCGTGGATCTTTCTGTTATCTCTTCCCAGAACACACCTGGGGGAATTGCGAGGCACTGCGACCCGATGTTTGCAAGAACATCGGCTTCGTCATTGCTCAACCTGCTGATATGGTTTACCTCGCATCCGTCAAATAATTTCTCCAGCTCATTATACATATCTTTGTATGCCACCATGCTATCATTGACAGCATCACATTGGTTCATGACTTGCTGAGCTACCAATTGTGAATCGCCAAATATTTTTAGTCGAGTTGCTCCGCAGGGTTTCGCCATCTTCATCCCATGTATGAGAGCTTCATATTCTGCCTCATTATTAGATGCGTTTGGGAACGTCATCTGTAGGACGTATTTCAATTTGTCGCCTTCAGGTGATATGAGTATTACCCCTGCTCCAGCTCCTTCTAACCTTTTGGACCCGTCGAAGTTCATAGTCCAGGTTCTCGATAAATCCGGAGGTCCTGTGTTTTGCAACTCCATCCACTCTACGATGAAGTCTGGTAGAATTTGTGACTTTATTGCCTTTCTTTTTTTCATACGTGATGTCCCGAGGAGAAAGTTCTATTCCCCAAAGGGAGACACGGCCTGTAGCTTCTGGATTATTGAGTATGTTGGATAAAGGCGCCTCATTGACCACTATTATCCGATGCGCCGAAAAATAGTGGCGCAATTTTCTTGCGGTTGTGAATACTCCATATGCTAGCTTTTGGTACTGCGGCTACCTCTGTTTTGAAGGCGATAATACTTCGCTGATGAAATATACTGGCCTCTGCACTCCATGGAGTTTTCCTTCTTCTTCTCTTTCGACCACTAGCGCCGTGCTGACCACCTGAGGTGTAGCCGCAATATATAACAGGAGCGGTTCTTTCTCTTTTGGCGCCACTAGAATTGGTGGTGTCGAAATTTTCCGTTTGAGGTCCTCGAAGGCCCTATCTGCATCTTCGTTCCACTGGAACTTCTCTCCTTGTTTGATTAAGGCGTAGAATGGTAGCGCTTTTTCTCCCAGCCTGGCGACGAATCTGCTTAAAGCTGCGACTCACCCAGTTAGCTGCTGTATTTCCTTCAACTTTGTTGGCTTCCTCATTGTTATGATAGCTTGGATTTTTTCGGGATTTGCTTCAATCCCTCTCGCTGAAACTAGGAACCCGAGAAGTTCTCCTGCAGGGACGCCGAAAGAACATTTCGTCGGATTCAACTTGAGACAAAATTTGTCGAGGTTGTCGAAAGTTTCCTTCAAGTCCTCGATTAATGTTGCTCCCTTTTTTGATGTGATGACGACGTCGTCGATGTATACTTGTACATTTTTCCCAATCTGTGTTGCTAGGCACTTCTGCATCATCCGTTGATATGTTGCTCCCGCGTTTTTCAACCCGAAGGGCATTGTTTTGTAACAAAATACGCCATACGGTGTGATGAACGCTGTTTTGGCTTCGTCGTCTTCTTTTAATCTGATCTGGTTGTAACCAGAATATGCGTCCAAGAAGGAAAGACGTTCACATCCTGCCGTGGAGTCGATAATCTGATCGATCCTTGGGAGGGGAAAGTGATCCTTTGGACAATGTTTATTGAGGCACGTTAAGTCGACACACATGCGAAGGATTTTCGTGTTTTTCTTCGGCACCATCACTGGGTTAGCTACCCAAGTGGCCTCAGTAGATATCTCTTTGATGAAACCAGCTTCTCTAAGTCGATCAATTTCTGACAGCATGGCTTTGTGGTTTGGTTCCGAAAAACGCCGCAAAGGGTGCTTGATTGGTCTCGCAATAGGATCCAAGTTTAGGTGGTGCTCGGCAAGTTCCCTGGGTACTCCTGGCATGTCAGCTGGACACCATGCGAAGATTTTCCAGTGCTCACGGAGGAACTCGACGAGCGCGCTTTCCTATGCGATGTCCATGTTTGTCGCGATGGATGTCGTTTTCTTCGGATCGGTTGGGTGGATCTGTACTTCCTTAGAATCTTTAGCGGTGTTGAAAGTTGATTCTTTGTTGGGCCTCCCTACGTCTGGCAGCACATCATAATCAGTCATGAGTCTTGACGCTGCGTACTCTTCCTGCATCCCGAAAGTTTCTGATAGTCGATGAAAATCTTTGTCGCATTTATCGGCCAGCGCGAAGCTTCCATTGACTGTGATTGGTCCCTTAGGTCCAGGTAACCTCCAAAGCAAGTACGTGTAATGTGGTACTGCCATAAACCTGGCATATGCTAGTCGCCCCAGCAAAGCGTGATACTGCGACGGGAAATCCACAACTTCGAATTCCAACCTTTCTATCCTGTAGTTTTCTCGGGTCCCAAACTGAACGTCGAGATTGATCTTCCCCAGTGGGTAACTTGGCTTCTCTGGTGTGATGCCGTGGAAACGTGTGTCGGTTGGTTTCAAATTTGCGAGGGAAATATTCATCTTCCTTAGCGTATCTGCGTACATAAGGTTTAAACTGCTGCCGCCATCTATGAATACTCGAGATACATCGAATCCCGCAATTACTGCTGGTAAGATCAGTGCTGACTGCCCTGGTCGAGGAACTTGCTGTGGATGATCAGCTATTGTGAAGCCAATGTCTTGCCCTGACCAGTTTAGGTACTCGACTGTTGGTGGTGGCATCTTTTCTGCCATAAACACCTGTCGCGAGATTACTTTCTGAGCTCTATTGGATGGCCTGCCTTTCTGAATCATTGAGACCGCTCCGTTAGAGTTAGGATCAACATAGGGCGGTGGAGCAGGTGCTGCCGCTATTCTGAGCTGATGTCGATTTTCATCTGTAATCGCGGGAGGAGGTGGCAAGTGAATCTCACTCCTAGGTCCTTGAGGATTTCTGTGTGCTGCCTGAGCATTTGCATGTCCTGCCCATCTTAACATTGCCTAGAAATTTCGGCAATCCTTTTGCAAGTGTCCTGACTGTCTTTTTCCATTGCTATCGAGAAAGAAATGCATCTGACACGGCCCGTTCATCATCTCTTCGGGGGACACAAAAGGTCTCTGGAACCTTGGCCCGTTATTTTGCCTGTTATCTCTATTGTCGCCTTGCTGTGCATTACTTCTCTGGTAGTCATCTCTACTGTTTCCTCCATTGTTTCCCCGAAAGCCAGCCGATATTTGGCCAGGTGCATCATAACTTGAAAATTGATGGGGAAATCGGCGTCTATTTTGAAAATTTCGACTGCGATCTTCCTCTGGGGACCTATGTCGTTTGTTATGTACCGCATCTTCACCATCTGCCCATCTGTTTGCTATCTCCATTAAAGCTGATACTGTTCTTGGGTTTGTCCTCCCCAAGTCCTCCACGAAATCTCCTCGTCGAACTCCTGCAACAAATGCATCTATCGCTCTTTCGTCAGATATATTTTCTGCCGAGTTTTTGATGATGTTCCACCTTTGGATGTACTTCCTCATTGATTCATCGTGCTTTTGTCGACATGACCTCAACTCTTCTAGTGTCGCAGGTTTTTTGCAGGTTGACCGGAAATTCTTGATAAACACGTCCTCAAAACTTTCCCAGCTGTCGATGGAACCTGGGGGAAGCTTCTTTATCCATGATCTGGCGGCTCCGCTCAGATGTATCTGGATGCTTTGCATGGCTGTCGCTCTGGTCCCGCCTATCAATTTTACTGTCTCGAGGTAATCGACTAGCCAATCCTCAGGGTCTTGCAGTCCATCGAATTTCTTGAAACTATCGGGTAGCTTGAATCCTGATGGAACTCGAGTTTCTCGGATCCGTCGTGTGAAACATGGAAGTCCACACATGTCCTCTTCAGCAAGTTCTGGTGAATGCCGACGTTCCCTTCTTTCTTGTCGCGCTCTATCAACTCTGGCCTGAGTTGTTGTGTCTCTGGCTCCACTTGCTCTTGGTGGATCTTGCACTGCTGCGGTAGGTCTCGGACTATTTTGCCTTGCGGTTCCTTCGGGAGGTGTTGCTATGAACGCTGCTCCCATGGCTCCACATCCTGCCATGGCCATGTTGTACAACGCTTCTCTTGGATCTCCGGGAGGTGGCCTGGATGCTAAGATGAAAGCTTGTGTCGCCATATACCCTGCTTCCGGTGTTTTTGGGATAATATTCCCCCTCGTGTCGATTGACATAAAGGACATGTCGAGGTTTTGGATTAGAGTCTCTCTTTCAGCTTCCGGTATATTTTGCAGCCGAGATCTTGCTCTCCTCCGAGCTTCTCTGTGACTATCTCCCGAAGTTTCTGAGTGTCGACTTAATTCCGCTCGTCGCCTGCTTGATGCGGAAGCTGCCTCCCTTCTTCTGTTCAAAGCAGCTGTCTGTTTTTCCAATTCTCTCCCAGCTCGGGCGAGTCTATATTGATAAGCTTGTAGTTCTTCGACCGTAGCCGTTGTCTCCATTGGTTCAGAACCATCCAAAGCTTTCGCAGCTCTATCCTAGGCTGCTTGTGGAAGTTGAACTCTGACACGTGGTGTGGGCCCGACATATTTAGTGCCCAAACCTCTCCTTAGATCTGAGGGATCGACATAGGGGTTTCCCAAATCGTCGAAAGCCTCTGATGTTTCCTCTTGATCGCGACTTGCTTCTCCAATGGCATAAACTTGGTGATATTTTGGAGTTTTCACTTTGCTTGGTTTGGTGACACCATCATAGAGATTGGTAAAGACCTTCCCAATAGAGATGGATTTATCGATGAAGTCGAAGCTGTCGGTGTCGCTTGAATCATCGCTTATATAGGAGTCCGCGGATGACTCGAAGGACATGTCACTGAAGATCTTGGCGAGTTTTTCGCTTGCCCTGCTGCCGATGAAGCGTGGCGACGAAATCTCCTTGTCGTTTGATTCGATGGATGATACTGAGTTTGAGAAATCCGGACCAACCGCCGATAATCCCGACGAGATCGGAACTTCGAGACGATACGCTCCTTCTTTCTCGACGCGGAAGTGGAACTTTCCAAACATCATCTTCATGGGCTCCTCCAGATACGCATATGCATCCAAACGGGAGGGCGGGTGAGGAATAAAATCAACAAGACCAGTTTCGATCTGTTTACCTCTTTCCATGATGTTGCTTGCTACTGATGAAGTCGACGATCTTGAACGTGCCATCGAGATCAGCTCCTTGTCGCCTCTAGTCCCCACAGACGGCGCCAATTGACAAGGTATTAACTTGTCAATGCCTACGGATTGTAGACTAGGGTTTAGCTGGATGTAGAGGGCAAGTAGATCTCGAAGGTTTCAGCCGAAAAGTACTCGACGAATATGAAACTAGGGTTTGAGAAACAATGATCGATGCTTTCTTTGTCCCTCGACTCCCCCTTATATAGGAGGTGGAGCCGAGGGATTCATATTGTACAAGTTACAGAGTCCGGGAAGGTTTCTAACTCCTCCCGCAAGATTACAAATAATGCTTCCTATTACAATTCTAACTTTCCTTAACAATATCTTGGGCTTCCGAGTCTTCTTAATCTTCGGGTAGTGGGCCTTCAATAAACCCTGGGTACTATCTTTGGCAGGCCCATTGGGGATGCCTATGTCAACAGGAATATCTTTGAGTTCAAGTTTATTGGGTGCGCGTCCAGCGCTCCCGATGGGAGTAGCCCCCGAGTCTAGGTGCGGATGGTTGCGATCCGTGCGTAGACTCAAGTTGACCATCTGACGCTTTTCGTTTTTCTTCGGATGCCTCCGGCGGGCTTCACGACATCACTGATGACGTAATCACTGTTGCAATTCTGACTGACAAGACACGACCCGTTGGGCCCATCCTACTTCTGCGTGGCTCTGTTTTAAGAAATGACCGCTATTCACGCACAGTTACCAAGGCGTCTCCTCGATTTCTGTGATCCATGATGAAAAGAGGGTCCTCTTAATGAATTGGAAACAACGATACGTGCCCACTCATTCCTCAGGTTTCTTTGCACTTTATAATCTTTCGGAGCAAGATCTCCCTTTTCCATACTTCATCCTCGCATCCTCTTCTCCTTCTTTCATCTTCTTCACCCATAACCGCTGCGCCACCGCCGCTTCCAGATCTTCCCCAGATCCAACAATGGTGAAGAAGAAGAACTCCACCGTCGCCACTAGCGCTGCGAGCAGCGGCGCCGCTGCCAAGGTTCCTCCAAATCCTCCGAGGAGAGGCGCTCCAGATGCTCCTCCTCCAGCTTTGGCGCCGCCAACGCCATCAAGCTCCACGGCTGGGCCCTCCCCCGGCGATTGGCCGGCATCTACCACCACAAAGCGCGATGAGAAGAAAGCCCGAAGCCTCGGACTGATTTCTTCCGACGAGGGGAATGTCATTCTCCCAGGTGCGATTTCGCGGCCCAATCCTCCCCCTGGTTTTACCGTGATGTTCTTGTCGTTCTTGTACCGAGGTCTCTCGCTTCCTGCCCACAAATTCCTTCATCATCTTCTTCAAGTTTACGAGATCCAACTATGGCAGCTGACTCCCAACTCAATCCTTCACCTTGCCATTTTTATCACCCTTTGCGAAGCGTTTTTGGGCATTGAGCCCAACTTTGGGGTGTGGAAGAAAATTTTCTTCGTGAAAAGGTACAACAGTAGCAGCGGATCCTTTGTCATTGGGGGAGTTGGCTTTGTCGCCCGCAAAGAAGTCAATTACTTCAACTTTACGATGAGAGAATATGTGCAAGGGTGGAGACTCAAGTGGTTCTACATCAAGGACTCTTCAATAATTGAATCTCAGCTTCCTCGCTTCTCCGATGTTCTCGAAGCCAAGCCTAAGCATTCTTGGAAGAATACGCTCTCTCCCGATGAAAGGCCAGCAGTCGACAAATTATTTGATAAGTTCCTTCGGATCAAGGAAGCCGATGGCCAGACCATGATATGCACGGAGGTAGCCGTTGTGTTCTTAAAGCGTCGAGTGCAGCCGATCATGGCTAGGGCTCATCCGCTGTGGTTATATTCGGGTCCCAAGGACGAGACTAGGATAAACGCAGCCGAATTATCGGAAAAAGAACTGCTTGATGAAGTTCGGCGCCTCACTCTCTTCAGCCAGGAAGATTCAATCCCGCTGATATCTTCCCGTCCACCATTTGATGCTGATCATCCGCCAACGGAGGTAAATTCTCCTCTCCATATTCTTATTGCGTTGTTTCCCTTGATCAATGTGACTGCCACTGTTCTTACTTGTTTTACTTCGACAGATCCTCATAGCTCCTGAAGATTTGCGAGACCTGCCGAACGATACTTCTGAGGGAAGAGATTCTTCAGCTCCCGTAGTATTTCATACTGAGGAAAATGCGAGCCCAAAGGATGAACGCGATGATCCGATAAATTTTGAAGCTGACTTTATTGATCCTCCATCCCCAGCCAACGATATTAGTGACACAGCGGGGTCAATGCATGACGACAACGCTGATCATGCTGCCTTTGTTGATGCAGCTGTGGAGGAGGCCAAAGCTTCACCCGTGAAGAGATCATCCAGCGGCTTTGCCGACGAAGATGATCTTTTTGATCTGTAAGTCCTTACTTCCTTTCTCAGAATTTGTATTCTGTCCTTACCATTCACATTCTCTTCTTGACTTTGCCCATTTTTCCTTTTCGCAGCGACGAAGGTTTCATCGAGCCTCCATCCAAGAAGGCCAAATCTGACGCTGTTCTGCCGAATCCTGCAGCTTCCGAGGCTTCAGCCCCTGCTGCAGCCCCTGCGGCCCAGATATCGACTGCTTCCTCCCTTTCAAAGGGAAAGGATGCTCCTTCGACTGCCGCTGCCGCAACTCCTTCTTCAGGGAAACCTGTAAGTCTTTTTTCTGTCACAACGCAAGCTTTCCCGAATGAACCTTGATTAGTAATCCTTCCTCAAATATCTGTTTTTCCTTTTTTTCTTAAGGATTTTTGAGATGTCATATCTTCTTTAGAGACTTTTGCCTCCCAATACACTTCCCTGGAAGCTGACAAGGATCAACTGCAAAAGGAGGTCAAGTCTTCTTCCTCGAAGCTGGAGGGTGCAATAAAAATAGCTGCCGAAGCTCGCCAGGAGGTCGACTCCCTAAAGGAGGAGCTCGAGGGGCTGAAGAAGAGGCTGAAGGACGAAGAGGCATCCAGGCTGGCCGCCGAAGCTTGGGCGATTTAGAAGGATGATATTCTTCGCCAATTTTTCTTAGCTTTGCTCAGTAATTCTCTTTCTGCTTTCCTGTTGATGATTGCTTTGTAAATTCAATCCTTTGTTAATGAACTCCTCTTATTTCGTTCTTTCACAGAGGCTGCCGATATCCCCGTCGAAGCTTTGGACAAGCTTCCGGACAATTCCCCGGCGAACACTCTGTCGATGACTCTTGCTTCTCATCGGCTCACGCAGGACCTCCTCCAGAAGGGCAAGGGAGCCATGACGCGGATGCACTCGTTGATCTTCCCCAAGATTAATCAAGACAAAACTTTGGGGCAGCTGATCGATGCTTTCGCCGTCAACACCAAGGAGGTTATCGAGGTATTCAAACGTCACTAGTAGGAAAAGCCTCATCAGTGGCGCACGAAAACATGATTCTGTGGCGCATGGGAGGTGCACCACAGAAACTTCGTCACAAAAATAGGGTTTCTGTGGCGCACCGGACCATGCGCCACAGAAGTAAGGTGTTCTGTGGCGCATATGGACCAGCTGCGCCACAGAAATAGGTGCGCCACTGAATTCTATTTTAGTGCGCCACAGAACAATGTACATGTATACTCGATTTTGTGCTCCCTGGTGTATTATACAGTTTTTATACAGGTTTTGTACACAGTATACAGGTATAATATAGACAGATAGACAGATATAATATGGACACATATAACATAGCAACATTATACATCATCATCACAGTACTTAGAGCCCGATCGAGATACATATATACTGGCAAGTGTCAAATGTTTTGCATACAACTCTTAATTCATACAAATTTCACAATTTCCAGATACAAAGTAGTCTTCGTCCGGTTCCTCCTTTGCTCCCTCCTCTCTACCCACCAGGCTCGCTTGCATCGGGGTCTTCATTCGGTTCCTACTATGATTAAAATGGAAGAAAGTGAGACCAACAAGTCCGATGCACAAGAGAAATGGAATAAATGCCTCATACATTGTTGGTCAACACAAATATTAACATTCAGGGATGGCGTAAGTGAGGCCAAGTCCGATGCACAAGAGATTGATATTTGTGCTATCTTACCAGGCTCACTTACGCCACCCCCAAGTGTACGGTGACCAAACATTTTAATCATCGGCATTTTGAAAATACCAAAGCAAATGGAATGACAAAATGGAATAAGTGCCTCATACATTGTTGGTCAACACAAATACTATGGTCAGAAACCATAGTTGCAGTATACGCCGCAATATACTTTGCAGAAGGGCCCCCTTTCCCCGGCCACCGTTCCGTGAACGGGTCCTTGACGAGACAACAACGTCGATCTGCCTCTCCGGTGCAGAACCACGGCAGTCCCAACCGCCTCCCTTGTCGCCGCGTCTCCTGCGCTCTTCTCCATGGCCGGACCACGATTGGACTCACCGGGGGAATAATGATAATCGCCATCACCATCGCCAGACTCCACAGGTGCATATCAGTTTGCAGCAGATGCCACTTTTCTTCATTCGCCGTCCAGTGAACGAGTCCTTGATGCAAAGACCGTGTCGGCCTGCCCAGCATTATGCCGGCCCGTGTTGCCGCGCTTTAGGCTATGTGTCCCGCGCCCTGCACTGTTCGCCTTCTTGCCCGGTGAACCAATAGACTGATCGTTGGAATAAGGAAACCGATGACAGCCGGTCGCAAGATTAGATTGCGATCGGCCGTCATCGGCTTCCTTATTCCAACGATCAGTCTATTGGTTCACCGGGCAAGAAGGCGAATAGTGCAGGGCGCGGGAGACACGGCCTGAAGCGCGGCAACAGGGGTAGGCATGATGCTAGGGAGGCCGGCACGGTCTTTGCATCAAGGACTCGTTCATTGGACGGCGAGAGAAGAAAAGTGGCATCTGCTGCAAAGTACTCTATACCTGTGGAGTCTGACGATAGTGGTGATGGCGATTATCATTATTCCCTCGGTGTGTCCAATCGTGGTCCGGCCATGGAGGAAAGCGCAGAGCGCAGGAGACGCGGCCACAAGGGAGGCGGCTGGGACTGGTGATACGTCCAAAACGTATCTACTTTCCCGAACACTTTTGCTATTGTTTTGCCTCTAATTTGTGTATTTTGGATGCAACTAACACGGACTAACACTGTTTTCAGCAGAACTGTTCTGGTGTCTCGTTTTTGTGCAGAAATCCAACTTTCAGGAAAATCCTCGGAATTTATGCAGAAGGTCCTATTTTCCCAGAATATTGGCGGAGCCAGAAGGGCAAGCCAGGTGGGGGCACGAGGGCCCCACACACTAGGCCGGCGCGGCCCAGGAGGGGCCTGATACGTCTCCGACGTATCGATAATTTCTTGTGTTCCATGCCACATTATTGATGATATCTACATGTTTTATGCATACTTTATGTCATATTCGTGCATTTTCTGGAACTAACCTATTAACAAGATGCCGAAGTGCCAGTTGCTGTTTTCTGCTATTTTTGGTTTCAGAAATCCTAGTAAAGAAATATTCTCGGAATTGGACGAAATCAACGCCCAGAGTCCTATTTTGCCACGAAGCTTCCAGAAGACCGAAGAGGAGACGAAGTGGGGCCACGAGGCGGCCAAACCCTAGGGCGGCGCGGGCTGGCCCTTGGCCGCGCCGACCTATGGTGTGGGGCCCTCGTGTGGCCCCCTGACCTGCCCTTCCGCCTACTTAAAGCCTCCGTCGCGAAACCCCCAGTACCGAGAGCCACGATACGGAAAACCTTCCAGAGACGCCGCCGCCGCCAATCCCATCTCGGGGATTCAGGAGATCGCCTCCGGCACCCTGCCGGAGAGGGGAATCATCTCCCGGAGGACTCTACGCCGCCATGGTCGCCTCCGGAGTGATGAGTGAGTAGTCTACCCCTGGACTATGGGTCCATAGCAGTAGCTAGATGGTTGTCTTCTCCCCATTGTGCTTAATTGTCGGGTCTTGTGAGCTGCCGAACATGATCAAGATCATGTATCTGTAATTCTATATGTTGTGTTTGTTGGGATCCGATGAATAGAGAATACTTGTTATGTTGATTATCAATTTATATCTATGTGTTGTTTATGATCTTGCATGCTCTCCGTTACTAGTAGATGCTCTGGCCAAGTAAATGCTTGTAACTCCAAGAGGGAGTATTTATGCTCGATAGTGGGTTCATGTCTCCGTGAATCTGGGAAGTGACAGAAATCTCTAAGATTATGGATGTGCTTGTTGCCACTAGGGATAAAACATTGGTGCTATGTTCGAGGATGTAGTTACTGATTACATTACGCGCAATACTTAATGCAATTGTCTCGTTGTTTTCAACTTAATACTGGAGGGGGTTCGGATGATAACCGAAGGTGGACTTTTTAGGCATAGATGCATGCTTGGATAGCGGTCTATGTACTTTGTCGTAATGCCCAATTAAATCTCACAAGTACTCATCATAATATGTATGTGCATGGTCATGCCCTCTCTATTTGTCAATTGCCCAACTGTAATTTGTTCACCCAACATGTTGTTTATCTTATGGGAGAGACACCTCTAGTGAACTGTGGACCCCGGTCCTATTCTTTACATCGCATACAATCTACTGCAATACTGTTCTACCGTTTTCTGCAAACAATCATCATCCACACTATACGGTTAATCCTTTGTTACAGCAAGCCGGTGAGATTGACAACCTCACTGTTTCGTTGGGGCAAAGTACTTTGGTTGTGTTGTGCAGGTTCCACGTTGGCGCCGGAATCTCTGGTGTTGCGCCGCACTACATCCCGCCGCCATCAACCTTCAACGTGCTTCTTGACTCCTACTGGTTCGATTAAACCTTGGTTTCTTATCGAGGGAAACTTGCCGCTGTGTGCATCACACCTTCCTCTTGGGGTTCCCAACGGACGTGTCAACTACACGCATCAAGCAAATTTCTGGCGTCGTTGCCGGGGAGATCAAGACACGCTGCAAGGGGAGTCTCCACTTCCCAATCTCTTTACTTTGTTTTTGTCTTGCTTTATTTTATTTACTACTTTGTTTGCTGCATTATATCAAAACACAAAAAAAATTAGTTGCTAGCTTTACTTTATTTACTGTCTTGCACTCTATATCAAAAACACAAAAAAAAAATTAGTTACTTGCATTTACTTTACTTGATTCATCATGTTTCCTTTTAATTTTACCACGAAAGACATACCGGTAGGACGTGGGTCTATAATTGGGAGAAATAATATAGAAGAATTTTTCAATCATGTCAGTACCGTTGAAGATTTTGAAGATAGACACTTGGTAGAACTTGCTCCTACTTATGAAATTGCCGCTGCTGCTTTAGTTCGTATGATGGAAACTAAATTTGTTAATCTCAATCCTATAATCCAACACATGTTTCTTACACTCGGTGATATGGAAGAAGGGGAAAAGAAAGACTTTGTTTTAGAAACCCTTCTTAGAGAATTTGGTGGTATAGCAAGAGAGGCTAGAAAGGTCTTTGCTAGATATAATATGCTTGGTTCTTATACAAATTTTGTTAGTCTCCTTGAAAAGATGGATATGGATAGAATAAAGTACACTAATAATATTAATGATGGTGGGGAGATCAAAGCACCAATACCATGTAAGCTCCTAGCGATGAATGATGCACTAGAAAATAACTATGCTTGGCTTGTTCCTGAAAATTTGTTTGATGAGAGTAGCAAGCCCAAGACTAATGAAAAGGGAGCCGCTAAAACTTATGTATCCAATATACTATGCATGGTTGAGAAAACTCCAAACCCCGCTGAAGATGCTTCGTCTCTCGATAATACTTGATATACACTTTCTGCGCCTAGCTGAAAGGCGTTAAAGAAAAGCGCTTATGGGAGACAACCCATGGTTTTTTTAATACAGTACTTTGTTTTTATTTTGTGTCTTGGAAGTTGTTTACTACTGTAGCAACCTCTCCTTATCTTAGTTTTGTGTTTTGTTGTGCCAAGTAAAGTCGTTGATAGTAAAGTTCATACTAGATTTGGATTACTGCGCAGAAACAGATTTCTTTGCTGTCACGAATCTGGGCTGTTTTCTCTGTAGGTAACTCAGAAAATTATGCCAATTTACGTGAGTGATCCTCAGATATGTACGCAACTTTCATTCAATTTGAGCATTTTCATTTGAGCAAGTCTGGTGCCTCGATAAAATTCGTCAATACGAACTGTTCTGTTTTGACAGATTCTGCATTTTATTTCGCATTGCCTCTTTTGCTATGTTGGATGAATTTCTTTGATCCATTAATGTCCAGTAGCTTTATGCAATGTCCAGAAGTGTTAAGAATGATTGTGTCACCTCTGAACATGTTAATTTTTATTGTCCACTAACCCTCTAATGAGTTGTTTCGAGTTTGGTGTGGAGGAAGTTTTCAAGGATCAAGAGAGGAGTATGATGCAATATGATCAAGGAGAGTGAAAGCTCTAAGCTTGGGTATGCCCCGGTGGTTCACCCCTGCATATTCTAAGAAGACTCAAGCGTCTAAGCTTGGGGATGCCCAAGGCATCCCCTTCTTCATCGACAACATTATCAGGTTCCTCCCCTGAAACTAAATTTTTATTCCATCACATCTTATGTGCTTTTCTTGGAGCATCGGTTTGTTTTTGTTTTTGTTTTGTTTGAATAAAATGGATCCTAGCATTCACTTTGTGGGAGAGAGACACGCTCCGCTGTAGCATATGGACAAGTATGTCCTTAGGCTCTACTCATAATATTCATGGCGAAGTTTCTTCTTCGTTAAATTGTTATATGGTTGGAATTGGAAAATGCTACATGTAGTAATTCTAAAATGTCTTGAATAATTTGATACTTGGCAATTGTTGTGCTCATGTTTAAGCTCTTGCATCATATACTTTGCACCCATTAATGAAGAAACACCTAGAGCTTGCTAATTTGGTTTGCATATTTGGTCTCTCTAAAGTCTAGATAATTTCTAGTATTGAGTTTGAACAACAAGGAAGATGGTGTAGAGTCTTATAATGTTTTCAATATGTCTTTTATGTGAGTTTTGCTGCACCGGTTCATCCTTGTGTTTGTTTCAAATAACCTTGCTAGCCTAAACCTTGTATCGAGAGGGAATACTTCTCATGCATCCAAAATCCTTGAGCCAACCACTATGCCATTTGTGTCCACCATACCTACCTACTACATGGTATTTCTCCGCCATTCCAAAGTAAATTGCTTGAGTGCTACCTTTAAATTTCTATTCTCCACCTTTACAATATATAGCTCATGGGACAAATAGCTTAAAAACTATTGTGGTATTGAATATGTACTTATGCACTTTATCTCTTATTAAGTTGCTTGTTGTGCGATAACCATGTTCACTGGGGACGCCATCAACTACTCTTTGTTGAAAATCATGTGAGTTGCTATGCATGTCCGTCTTGTCTGAAGTAAGAGAGATCTACCACCTTATGGTTGGAGCATGCATATTGTTAGAGAAGAACATTGGGCCGCTAACTAAAGCCATGATTCATGGTGGAAGTTTCAGTTTTGGACATATATCCTCAATCTCATATGAGAACAATAATTGTTGCCACATGCTTATGCATTAAAGAGGAGTCCATTATCTGTTGTCCATGTTGTCCCGGTATGGATGTCTAAGTTGAGAATAATCAAAAGCGAGAAATCCAAAATGCGAGCTTTCTCCTTAGACCTTTGTACAGGCGGCATGGATGTACCCCATTGTGACACTTGGTTAAAACATGTGTATTGCGATGATCCGGTAGTCCAAGCTAATTAGGACAAGTTGCGGGCACTATTAGTATACTATGCATGAGGCTTGCAACTTGTAAGATATAATTTACATAACTCATATGCTTTATTACTACCGTTGACAAAATTGTTTCATGTTTTCAAAATAAAAGCTCTAGCACAAATATAGCAATCGATGCTTTCCTCTTTGAAGGACCATTCTTTTTACTTTTATGTTGAGTCAGTTCACCTATCTCTCTCCATCTCAAGAAGCAAACACTTGTGTGAACTGTGCATTGATTCCTACATACTTGCATATTGCACTTATTATATTACACTATGTTGACAATTATCCATGAGATATACATGTTACAAGTTGAAAGCAACCGCTGAAACTTAATCTTCCTTTGTGTTGCTTCAATACCTTTACTTTGATTTATTGCTTTATGAGTTAACTCTTATGCAAGACTTATTGATGCTTGTCTTGAAGTACTATTCATGAAAAGTCTTTGCTTTATGATTCACTTGTTTACTCATGTCATTACCATTGTTTTGATCGCTGCATTCATTACATATGTTTACAAATAGTATGATCAAGGTTATGATGGCATGTCACTCCGAAATTATCTTTGTTATCGTTTACCTGCTCGGGACGA
Organism: Lolium rigidum; assembly: GCF_022539505.1. Classification (NCBI taxonomy): domain Eukaryota; kingdom Viridiplantae; phylum Streptophyta; class Magnoliopsida; order Poales; family Poaceae; genus Lolium; species Lolium rigidum. The sequence continues at coordinate 258,631,895 of NC_061508.1, read as the reverse complement.
GCAGAAACTAAGCTTGGGGATGCTGATACGTCTCCGACGTATCGATAATTTCTTGTGTTCCATGCCACATTATTGATGATATCTACATGTTTTATGCACACTTTATGTCATATTCGTGCATTTTCTGGAACTAACCTATTAACAAGATGCCAAAGTGCCGCTTGTCTGTTTTTCGCTGTTTTTGGTTTCAGAAATCCTAGTAAAGAAATATTCTCGGAATTGGACGAAATCAACGCCCGTGGTCCTATTTTGCCACGAAGCTTCCGGAAGACCGAAGAGGAGACGAAGTGGGGCCACGAGGCGGCCAAACCCTAGGGCGGCGCGGCCCGGCCCTTGGCCGCGCCGACCTGTGGTGTGGGGCCCTCGTGTGGCCCCCGACCTGCCCTTCCGCCTACTTAAAGCCTCCGTCGCGAAACCCCCAGTACCGAGAGCCACGATACGGAAAACCTTCCAGAGACGCCGTCGCCGCCAATCCCATCTCGGGGGATTCAGGAGATCGCCTCCGGCACCCTGCCGGAGAGGGGAATCATCTCCCGGAGGACTCTACGCCGCCATGGTCGCCTCCGGAGTGATGAGTGAGTAGTCTACCCCTGGACTATGGGTCCATAGCAGTAGCTAGATGGTTGTCTTCTCCCCATTGTGCTTAATTGTCGGGTCTTGTGAGCTGCCGAACATGATCAAGATCATCTATCTGTAATTCTATATGTTGTGTTTGTTGGGATCCGATGAATAGAATACTTGTTATGTTGATTATCAATTTATATCATGTGTTGTTTATGATCTGCATGCTCTCCGTTACTAGTAGATGCTCTGGCCAAGTAAATGCTTGTAACTCCAAGAGGGAGTATTTATGCTCGATATTGGGTTCATGTCTCCGTGAATCTGGGGAAGTGACAGAAATCTCTAAGATTATGGATGTGCTGTTGCCACTAGGGATAAAACATTGGTGAGGATGTAGTTACTGATTACATTACGCGCAATACTTAATGCAATTGTCTGTTGTTTTCAACTTAATACTGGAGGGGGTTCGGATGATAACCTGAAGGTGGACTTTTTAGGCATAGATGCATGCTTGATAGCGGTCTATGTACTTTGTCGTAATGCCCAATTAAATCTCACAGTACTCATCATAATATGTATGTGCATGGTCATGCCCTCTCTATTTGTCAATTGCCCAACTGTAATTTATTCACCCAACATGCTGTTTATCTTATGGGAGAGACACCTCTAGTGAACTGTGGACCCCGGTCCTATTCTTTACATCGCATACAATCTACTGCAATACTGTTCTACCGTTTTCTGCAAACAATCATCATCCACACTATACGGTTAATCCTTTGTTACAGCAAGCCGGTGAGATTGACAACCTCACTCGTTTCGTTGGGGCAAAGTACTTTGGTTGTGTTGTGCAGGTTCCACGTTGGCGCCGGAATCTCCGGTGTTGCGCCGCACTACATCCCGCCGCCATCAACCTTCAACGTGCTTCTTGACTCCTACTGGTTCGATTAAACCTTGGTTTCTTACTGAGGGAAACTTGCCGCTGTGTGCATCACACCTTCCTCTTGGGGTTCCCAACGGACGTGTCAACTACACGCATCAGGGCCCGCGCGGCCCTAGTGTGTGGTGGCCTCGGCTGGCCCCCGACGCCCTCCTTCGGACTACTTATTGCCTTCGACCTAAAAACGCACGGGAGGAAGTCGAAGTCGCCAGAAACCCTCCAGAACGCCGCCACATCGCGAAACTCCGTCTCGGGAGCCAGAAGTCTCCGTTCTGGCACTCCGCCGGGACGGGGAATTGGAGGAGATCATCGCCACCATCACCACCGACGCCTCTCCATCGACCAGCCATGTTTCCCCCATCCATGTGTGAGTAATTCCCCCACTGTAGGCTGAAGGGGATGGTAGGGATTGGATGAGATTGGTCATGTAATAGTATAAGATTGTTAGGGCATAGTGCCTAGTATCCGTAATTGGTACTTTGATGATATTGTTGCAACTTGTTATGCTTAATGCTTGTCAATAGGGCCCGATTGCCATGATCTCAGATCTGAACATGTTATTATTTCATCATGATATTCATTGTTTATGGTCTTACCTGCAAGTTGTATACACATGTCGCTGTCCGGAACCAATGGCCCCGAAGTGATAGAAATCGGGACAATCGGAGGGGATGGTAGTGATGTGAGGATCACATGTGTTCACGGAGTGTTAATGCTTTGCTCCGGTACTCTATTAAAAGGAGTACCTTAATATCCAGTAGATTCCCTTGAGGCCCGGCTGCCACCGGCTGGTAGGACAAAAGATGTTGTGCAAGTTTCTCATTGCGAGCACGTACGACTATAATTGGAACACATGCCTATTGATTGCTTTGTACTTAGACACCGTTTTATTATTATCTGCAAATGCCATGCTTGATTGTTACATGAGTTTCTCTCATCCATGCAACGCCCGTTCATCCGTCCCCGTGCCTACAGTATTTTAATCCTGCTGTTTACTATAATCACTGCTGCTGTCTTTGTTACTCTGCTGCTGTTATTTCACTACTGCTACTGCTATAAAACTGTTACTACTGATAAACTCTTGCGAGCAAGTCTGTTTCCAGGTGCAGCTGAATTGACAACTCCGCTGTTAAGGCTTTCAAGTATTCTTTGTCTCCCCTTGTGTCGAATCAATAAATTGGGTTTTACTACCCGCGAAGACTGCTGCGATCCCCTATACTTGTGGGTCATCAAGACTGTTTTCTGGCGCCGTTGCCGGGGAGCATAGCTTTATTTGGAAGTTCACTTGGATTGGTATTGTTCGCTGCAAATTCTCCATCATGGGTAAACCTTGCGATACTAAGGTCGCCATATTACCATCCACTACAAGAAAAGGTACAACTCCTAGTACCTCTGCTGCTCTTGATTCACCATCTGTGATAAGTAAACTTGTTTCACCACCACAAGCTTCAAATGCTGGTACTTCTGCTGAATCTGAAAACTCTTCTTATAATTTTGATGATGCTTCTGCTGTGCTTGATAATGATGGTTCGTTAGGATCTTTTCTAGATGCTACAATTGCTAGGTCTAGACAAATTGAAAATACTGAAACTCCTAATGAAAATGCTGCTACACCTGTTAATTCACCTGAGTCTGTTGAATATTCTAGTGATGATCTTGATGAAGATTATGTGGAACTTGATGATGATTTTATTGAAAAATGCAATGCTACTACTGATGCAAGAAAAATTAAAAAGTTGCTTGCAGAACATGCTGTTAGATATAAACTGTCTCCTGATCCTAAATTTGCCACATCTCCTATAAACATTAAGGATAAAGATTATGATTTTTCTCTTGATCTATCTCATATAGCTATTGTTGAGAAAACACCCTTTTGTGGTACTGAAAAAGAAAGTGCTGTTGAACACATGATTGATCTATCTACTCCGAGTAGCTTGTTTTCTGATGATGTTAAGAAGCGTACTTACTTTGTTGCTAAAATCTTTCCATCTATCTATCTATTATATTATTAAAACAACAAACAACCAACGGTGAAGATTTATCAATCTAAAGCCATAAATTCTGAATGGTTGAGATCTATGGACTTGGCACCTAACCATGTATATGCGCGTGGGCTCTTGAGAAAACTGATTATGCACCGTACGTATTGGAAACTCCAAAATAGAGGTTAGTTAGAAAAACAGGTTCATCCATCATTATCTCTACCCAGAAACAAACTACATATACGGATCTGCAGATGAAGTAGTAATTAACATCTCCGGCAAACATAACGCCTCGAATCGATGAGATCGGATTATCGAAGCAGCAAGTTCTATCTCGCTCCGATGAAGCTAGCTCGACGGAACGTCGGCAACCTTGCGCCAACGATGCTGACGAACACACAAGGTGCCAAAGGATCTAGCATGCAGCAGCCATCCCGTCCCCACCGTATGGAACAGAAGCACTACCGGTGAGTTACAAACTTCTCCGGCGACAATCGCCTTGCGCCGCATCAAGATGAATGAGCAGAGAGGGTTTCAAACTTTCAATAGATCAGCTGTCAAAGCAACAACGTCCAGTCTTCAGTCGGCAGACACGGAAATACAGTGCATTGGCGGCGGCCGAAATTTCGGGAAGAAATATATATATATATTTAGATTGCAAGTCGTTCATATCCAGCAGTCTTCTATGTCTATGCCGATCTAGCAGGGCCGAGTGGCCGGCAATCGGGCTACATCCTAAGAAGCCTCCAATAGATTCGTCTAACACAAGTGTCTGATAATATCTTAGGTAGGCAACGCGCTATATTTACGAAGCTGCTCAATGTACTGCTGATTATCTCGCGTCACCACATGCCTCCACCGACCGTATAGCTCTTGGTTTTATACCCATGGTGGCATATGTTCTGTAGGCAACATCTAGCAATTTGTTTTCTACGTGGCCCTACTGCCTGGTTGCCCATGCGACTTAATTAGCGTGTATGATGCTAAAGCCATATATAGATTTTAGATAAGTAGACTCATTACAGAAAAGTTTTTCTACTTATTAAGATTGAAATTATGTATTTTGTAGACTTTTATGCATCTAAACTAAAATTATTTTGCACCCATGTCAGCTGAGAGCCTCATTATATGAAAATGTGGGTATTTGGGCTAGAGGTGTGGAGAGATGAATCTTTGTGCGCATGCGTCAAGACTGATCCTGGTATTATTACTGTATAATTGTGCTGCTTTTGTTTTCTCTTGCCAACGAATTGTATGCATCAGATTTTGTACCAATGCCCCTCCTTTCCTACGGTTGTATAAATGAGCGGAGGCAATTAGATTAGACTTTTAAGTTTAACTGCATTAGCCCTGCACGGTTCCTGGCACTCTGCCCTGATGTTAAACAGACCATCCTCAGGTAAGTGCTCAGAACTTCCCAATCAGATTGATATATTTACGTCGCTCCTCAGCTACGAAAAAAGCAATATTGTTTTGTTTCCTTTGATCATGGTGGCCATGAATGATACACCGCACGTCCGACTGCTTCCTCCACGTGGACAAAAAAAAGGGTGGACAGTTTGAGAGCCATCCATGCCATGAAGGAAACACATCATATCAGATCATTAAACAGGAATTTGGGGGGAAAGATCAGTAAGTTAATTATTCCTATATCTTTGTATAAAACGACCTCTTTGTATATAATTTATCCGGAAATCTTCGATAGATTTAGTTAATATTCTATTCAGTGGTGAATATCCAGGTCATCATGCTGGGCGAAGATTCCTGCCATCACACCGTCGAAGATCCAAATTTTGATGGAGATTCATGTGCCGCGCACGCCAACAAAAATCCAAGTCACCAAGTAGAGACATGAACATCAAAGTCACGCCTAACCTTCAGAGCTGCTTCTCAATTGAATCATCAAGGTAATTGCAATTGAAAACTCCCTTATTTTAGATACAATCTTCACATGTGCATTATCAATTGACAACTACAACCTTTCTATTTCTTCTCAAGCAAAAGCACTAACAAAAACAGAGAAATATATGCAATGCACAAGGAACATGAAAGACAAAAAGGATGGATGCTACTTGAAGAGAAAGGAACAGATGGCAAAAGGAAAGAAGAGATGGCAGCGAGAATTAACTTGGAAGTAATATTGTAGCCTCAAACAACAAAACTAACTCAAACTTCTAATAGTGTGATATAGTAATTCAGGAAGCAAGCATAGAAATGCCAGTATTGCAATGCAATACTATGTTGATTCGATTGATTACTGAATGATGTATTCAACCAAATGCGCAAACTATGAAAAAGATTGAACTATGGATCCTACAAAAAAATTCTGGAAGTTGAAGAAGAAGTGGGGGAAACGATAAAAAAGACTATGCAATTGGAAGAATATATGCACGCCATTTCAAGATGGTTCAAAGCAAGTATTTAGCCAGGTTAACTAAATATAGTATAATCAAGGGTAGGAAACAGAAAAGGATTTAAGATGTTGGGATGGAAAGTAGGGCATCCATATATGTTAATGTTTATAGCCAGGAAGACTGTATGCAAACTACATTATAGATTGGATTTAATATTGAATGATGTATTCTATCTACATCTCTGCTTTCTTTAAATCCAGAGATGCAAAGCACGTGATAATACAAACTATTATTTTCAGAGACTACTTTCATGTATAAGAATATATTTTTATAATATGCAATTATTTTTAGAGACTACTTTCTTATGGTACTCATTTTTCTCTTTAAATTGTGAAATTAATTGGTTTTCTATGTTTTCATAAAAAAAAACATGTACAATGTTAACTGAAAATGATTTTTCTGTGGGAAGAAAAAGATAGAAATCTAATAACCATAAAGATGAAAAGACAAATCATGAGTCAAATGTAAATCAACAACATATATTCTTAAAATAATTCAATTCTAGCCGCGCGAATGCGCGCGCGGGTACACCTGCTAGTTCTCATTAAAGGATGACGCTAAAACTTGGTATAATAGTTTGCCACCTGATTCTATTAAAAGTCCAAAAGAATTGCTTGATGTTTTCTTCCGGAAATACTTTCCTGCTAGTGCTCAACATATTGCTTTGCAGAGAATTTATAATTTTGACCAGGAAGATGGAGAGAAATTGCCTGAAGCTTGGGCGAGATTTTGCTCTCTTATTAGAGCTCGGCCTGAACATGATTTGGAAAAGCATGATTTACTTGATATATTTTATAGTGGACTAACCATTGAGTCTAGGGCATACCTGGATAGTTGTGCTGGTTGTGTTTTCAGGAAAAGAACTCCAGACGACGCTGAAGAATTATTGGCTAAAATAGGCCGGAATCATGATGATTGGACTACACCTGAACCAACCCCGACACCGATATTGAAGAAGAGGGGTATGATTAAATTAAATGATGAAGATATGAGGGAAGCCAAGAAGTCTCTTAAGGAGAAGGGTATTAAACCCGAAGATGTGAAGAATTTACCTCCTATAGAAGATTTATGTAAGATAACTCCCCCTTCATCCATGATTGAGGTACACTCTCTTCAACGCTTTACTAGGGAAGATATTCCGTATTCGAAACCTCCTGCACAATGCCTAGATGAGTTTGATAATTATATTGTGAAGCAAAATAATTTTAATATGAGAATAGAGAATCATTTAATGGAAAATTCTCGAGCTATTAGTGAATTGCATGGTATTGTGGAGAGAACCTCCAATGATGTTAAGATGCTTGTTAAACATTTTCATATGGTTCAAACTCAAATTGTTCAACTCACTAAAGTGCAAAATAACTTGTTGGGAAATAATTCTAAAGAAAATCATGCTTATGAAGTAACAACTAGAGGTGGTGTTTCTATCCAGGATCCACTATATCCTGAAGGACATCCCAAAAGAGTTGAACAAGATTCTCAACGAACTAAAACTAGTGGTCCATCTAAGAAAAAGAAAAAGAAACATAAGAATGTTGTAGAATCCTCTGAACCTGTTAATGATCCTAATAGTATTTCTATTTCTGATGCTGAAACTGAAAGTGGTAATGAACATGATAAAGATAATGATAAGAATGATACTCCCGATAAAGAAGAGGTTGAAGAAGAACCCGAAAAGCATGCTAAAAATAAAAAGTATACTAAAGAAGATTTTATTGCTAAGAAACATGGTAATGAAAGGGAACCTTGGGTTCAAAAGCAAATGCCTTTTCCTGCTAAGAAACTAAAATCAAAGGAAGAGGAACACTATAATAAATTTTGTGATTGGATGAAACCTTTATTCTTGCAAATCTCTTTGACTCGATGCTATTAAATTGCCTCCTTATTCAAAGTATATGAAAGATATTGTCACTAACAAAAGGAAAATTCCTAATGAGGAGATTTCCACTATGCTTGCTAATTACTCTTTCAATGGTAAGGTTCCAAAGAAGCTTGGCGACCCGGTATTCCGACTATTCCTTGTTCTATTAAGAATAATTATGTTAAAACTGCTCTATGTGACTTGGGAGCCGGTGTTAGTGTTATGCCTTTTTCTCTTTATAAGAGACTTTATTTAGATAAGTTGATACCTACTGATATATCTTTGCAAATGGCTGATAAATCTACTGCTATTCCTGTTGGTATATGTGAGGATGTTCCTGTTCAAGTTACTAATCACTGCTTGATATTAACTGATTTTGTTGTGTTGGAAATGCCTGAAGATGATAATATGTCTATTATTCTTGGGAGACCTTTTCTTAACACCGCAGGGGCTGTTATTGATTGCAATAAAGGAAAAGTTACTTTCAATGTTGATGACAAGGAGCATACCGTTTATTTTCCCAAGAGGATTGAGAAAGCATGTGGAGTTAATACAATTTCAAATGTGAGAACTATCAAAGTTGGAACTATCGATTGTCCTATATATGAGCCTAAAGAAGAATATCAAACTCTTGTGATTGGATCCATATCAATACAATTCAAGGTAACATGATTGATTTGAGGTTTATTTCTTCTTATGCTATGTAAAATTTATTTGGTGGCAAGACTTGATCAACCTTGTTAACAAATACTTTTTATATGCATAGAGGAGGTAAACAACATCTCTTTCTTCCTCCACTTGTTCTACTTGCTGTAGCACTCTTGTTTTGTAAAGTTCCTTAGTTAGTTAGAGATTTCAAAAAATTTCCTAGCCAGTAATAATAAACTTAATACCCGGAAATGTGCATTTTTCAAAGTTTTCAAAAATTCACAAAAATTATACCGTTGGTCCTATTTTTCGACGAGGCACCTGGGAGCACCTGGGGATGACCAGTGGGGCACCCCAGGGTGGCACCCCACAGGCCGGCGCGGCCAGCAAGGGGGGCGCGCCACCCTGGTGTGTGGGTCCCCCTTTGCCCCACTTCATCATCCCTTCCTCCCACTTTCTTTTCTCTCCCGAAAAAACTCGCACCAGGTTCCTCTCACTCGCGTTTTTGCTCAAGAGCTCCAGATTTCTCGATCTCTTTGCTCAACCCAGATTTCTGTCTGAAATTTGGCACATTTGCTCTCCGGTATGTGACTCCTTCAATTATCCAAGTAGAATTTTATTTGGTGGAGTATATCTTGAATATTTTGCTGCTGTAGGTAACATGTTTAGTGAGCTTGCATGCTTGTTCTAAATGATAGAAACTAGTTTTGATGCATGATTAGTACTCTAGCAAGTTCCTATGGTAGTTTCCCTCAATTATATGTCACCAAAACAGATTTTATATTGTTTGTTGAAAAATTTCAGAAAAGGGGGATGGACAACTTTAACTTTGGAGAAGTGTTCCAAGGGGAGACAACAAGCACGGGGAGGCCCTCGAGGTCATCCACCCGATTCAGGCAATCCTACAATGAGGATCTCATCGCACCAAGCTTCGCACACGAGGAGGACAATGGAGTCCCTAATGCTTCATCCTTCCCATGTTATAACTTTTTGAGAAATGCAGGTTTGTTGGAGGATTTCTTGACCCTTGTCGGTAAGGCAGGTTTAACCACCTATGTGGGAGATGAGAGTGAGCAATACTACACGCTCACTAAAATCTTTGTGGAGAGCTTCAAGTTCAACAATAAGCACTTTCACCCGGCAGTTTCATTCAAGATCTATGGTAAACCTATTACTATGAAGTTGGAAAAAATTTGTGCTGCATTAGGTATTGTCCCTGTAGGTACAGCAAGGAGGATCGAGGACAACCCCAAGGAATTGCTGGAGCTCTATTGAGGGATCACCAATGATGACTGTCGCACCATTCAGCGCGGCAAGATAAGAAACATTCAACTCCCCGCCATTAAGTATTTTGCTTATTACATTGGCACTAGCATCCTTGGTAGGGAGAACACTAGTAACATATCTAGCTATCACCTTGGTTTCTTAATTGCTGCACTGACTGGGGACACACCTTATCATCTTGGTGCTCTTGTTGCTCGCCGCTTGTCTAACAAGGGGCCTATATTTGGAGGAATTATTGCTTCGCGCATTTTAGCATATTTAGAGCTTCCTCTTGACCCTACTGATGTAAAAATAACCCCTGTGAGGCTCGATATTGCTGCTATGAAGAGTCACCAATTTGTTACGGCCGACTCTAGTTTAGATAACATTGTCTATAGAATATTGTTTGCTGATGGGGAAGAAAGGGAAATCCTTTTGCCGCAGCCAGATTTGTTCAGTATTGACAGGAAACCATGGTCGCGCTCTAAGGAGGAGGTGGATGAGCAATTGAAGATACAAGGCTTCCACCAGCAGCATGACTCCGAGGATGCCGAGCCCTCTTATAACTACACCGTCACGTATCCGGGTGCTTCTTCCAGCACATACCCGGAATATGATCCATCTTCGTCGTACTACGAAGGTGCTACTTCATGGGCACCATGGGATTGATCTCCACTTAGGCAAAAGCCTAAGCTTGGGGGAGGTATACCGGCATCACTCATTCTTTGCATATTATGGTTGCTGGATACTTGTACATACTTGTTTAGTTTCTTTGAGTGGTTTTCTAATGAGAGGAAGATGATATTTGGGGAGGTGCTGCCTGAAAACAGATTCTGGACTGTTACTAGAAAAATTCGTGAGCACAGCCAGAACGTTATTTTGAGCTTCCAATTTTTGTGCATGTTCCCTAGGTTTTTATCTAACTTTCATTAGTTGAACACTTTTCGATCTGAGCAATGGAAGATTTTTGTAAAAATCGATTTCTGTACTGCTGTCAGGTTTTGGCAGATTTCTGTCATCCTGCTTTTATGTGTTTCTTCTAGTCTTCATTCTCTTGTTTTTGTTTTGTTTCTTTCCTAAAACACAAAAAGACCAAAAATATTTCTGTTGTTTCTCTTTACCATTTGTTATTTTGGTTTCTTGCTTTTATTTTGCTTTATTTGCTATCGTTGGTATGCTATAAGAAAATCCAAAAAGATTTTGCTTTGTTTGCTTGTTTCCTTTTGTTCTTGTTTCAAATTCGAAAACACCAAAAATATTTGCTGTTCTTCTTTGGTTTTGTAAAGTTCTTTATGAGTTCAATGGTCTTCGGTGGCTGGAGCGTGGTTTTCATTCCATATCATTCAAGCTACACAAGTGAAAAGACAATAATGACGATCTACGACAATCTGATTGTGGTGAGAGGCTGGTATGAACTCTATTTGTTTTCATTTTTGTACATATACTCATCCATGTGAGCATGCTTGGTTGGTTCATGTGAGGTATATGTCACTTAAGAAAGTCTAGTAGTTCATGATCTCTCATGTTAAGCTCCAATTTATTAATATGAGTAGCATGTCATGGATGTTTGCTTGCATTGTTTTATTCATAAATAGATATGATATTGTGGTATCCTCCTCTGAATAATTCGTTTGAATTAACTTGGCACATGCTCACGCATGCATATGACTGAACAAAAGTCAATTAAGCCTCAATGATTTACATTGCTTCAGAGTCCTTGTATCACTTTTATGCCTCTGTTAATTTATTTTGCCGCAAGCATGATTATGACAAGTCATCGCTCTCTTGATTTGTCGCTCCCTAGTCTTTTGCTAGCCTTCACTTGTACCGAGCGGGAACACTGCTCGTGCCTCCAAACACATGAAAACCAAGTTATTCCGGAGTGTCCACCATAAATACCTATGCATGGCATTTCAAACCATTCCAAGTAAATTCTCATGTGCTACCTTTAAAACCCTTCAAAATGCTTCTCAATTTGTGTTAACGTTTTATAGCTCATGAGGAAGTATGTGGTGTTTATCTTTCGATCTTGTCATTTACTCCGGACGGACTTTCACCAATGGACTAGTGGCACATCCACTTATCCAATAAATTTGCAAAAAGAGCTGGCAACGGGGTTCCCAGCCCCAATTAACTAACTTTCATAAATTTACAAATAGACACTCCTCCATGGTATGAGATGGTTGGCAGGCACCCGAGGATTCGGTTAGCCATGGCTTGAGAAAGCAAAGGTGGGGAGGAGTGTCATCTAAATAAAACTAAAATAAAAAGGCACTCCTTCATGGTATGAGATTGTTGGCAGGCACCCGAGGATTCGGTTAGCCATGGTTTGTGAAAGCAAGGTTGGAAGGAGTGCCACCCAAAAATAAAATTTCATGGGAGCCGCTCTTGAAAGTCCGGTTGATGAGGTAGTTAGAGTGCCCATTACCATTCGTTGACAACAACAAACACCTCTCAAAACCATTTTACTTCGTCTTTATAAAAATGAAAAGCTCTAGCGCATGTTAATCCCTGCTTCCCTCTGCGAAGGGTCAATCTTTTACTTTTACATTGAGTCTCCATCCTTTCTTTGAGTACTTTCTTGAGAGCACAACTGTCTTTCTTAGTGTAATATGCTTGTCTCAAAATATGATTGACTGTGGTATAACTTTGATGCTTTTATCTTTGACAATCACTATTTCTAGTCTTTCTATGAACTTCAGAGGTGCCTGAGCATTTATGTTTTGCTGATCAAATATGGGCAAGCGAGATACCACTCTATCATACTCTTTTATGAACATTGCAATCCTGCTTATATACATGATTCATGATGCTTATTATTAATTGTTGGTACCTTTCCATGATTGACATAGCTATTAGATGATCTTATTTGCATGTATCTTATTATGAACTGCCTAAGTATTAGCCATAGCATGAGAATATTTACATCATATGAACAAATGTGTTCGTGAAAGTTCTTTTATCGCTCGGTTGTTAACCGAATTGCTTGAGGACAAGCAATAAGCTAAGCTTGGGGGAGTTGATACGTCCAAAACGTATCTACTTTCCCGAACACTTTTGCTATTGTTTTGCCTCTAATTTGTGTATTTTGGATGCAACTAACACGGACTAACGCTGTTTTCAGCAGAACTGTTCTGGTGTCTCATTTTTGTGCAGAAATCCAACTTTCAGGAAAATCCTCGTAATTTATGCAGAAGGTCCTATTTTCCCAGAATATTGGCGGAGCCAGAAGGGCAAGCCAGGTGGGGGCACGAGGGCCCCACACACTAGGCCGGCGCGGCCCAGGAGGGGCCCGCGCGGCCCTAGTGTGTGGTGGCCTCGGCTGGCCCCCGACGCCCTCCTTCGGACTACTTATTGCCTTCGACCTAAAAACGCACGGGAGGAAGTCGAAGTCGCCAGAAACCCTCCCGAACGCCGCCACATCGCGAAACTCCGTCTCGGGAGCCAGAAGTCTCCGTTCTGGCACTCCGCCGGGACGGGGAATTGGAGGAGATCATCGCCACCATCACCACCGATGCCTCTCCATCGACCAGCCATGTTTCCCCCATCCATGTGTGAGTAATTCCCCCGCTGTAGGCTGAAGGGGATGGTAGGGATTGGATGAGATTGGTCATGTAATAGTATAGGATTGTTAGGGCATAGTGCCTAGTGTCCGTAATTGGTACTTTGATGATATTGTTGCAACTTGTTATGCTTAATTCTTGTCACTAGGGCCCGAGTGCCATGATCTCAGATCTGAACATGTTATTATTTCATCATGATATTCATTGTTTATGGTCTTACCCGCAAGTTGTATACACATGTCGCTGTCCGGAACCAATGGCCCCGAAGTGACGAAATCGGGACAACCGGAGGGGATGGTAGTGATGTGAGGATCACATGTGTTCACGGAGTGTTAATGCTTTGCTCCGGTACTCTATTAAAAGGAGTACCTTAATATCCAAGTAGATTCCCTTGAGGCCCGGCTGCCACCGGCTGGTAGGACAAAAGATGTTGTGCAAGTTTCTCATTGCGAGCACGTACGACTATAATTGGAACACATGCCTATTGATTGCTTTGTACTTAGACACCGTTTTATTATTATCTGTAAATGCCCTGCTTGATTGTTACATGAGTTTCTCTCATCCATGCAACGCCCGTTCATCCGTCCCCGTGCCTACAATATTTTAATCCTGCTGTTTACTATAATCACTGCTGCTGTCTTTGTTACTCGTCGCTCGTTATTTCACTATCGCTACTCGCTATAAAACCGTTACTACCGATAAACTCTTGCGAGCAAGTCTGTTTCCAGTGTGCAGGTGAATTGACAACTCCGCTGTTAAGGCTTTCAAGTATTCTTTGTCTCCCCTTGTGTCGAATCAATAAATTGGGTTTTACTACCCGCGAAGACTGCTGCGATCCCCTATACTTGTGGGTCATCAACTGGCGTGGTTCTGCGCCGGAGAGGCAGGTCGGCGTTGTTGTCTCGTCAAGGACTCGTTCACGGAACAGCGGCCGGGGAAAGGGGGCCCATCTACAAAGTATATTGCGGCGTATAGGTGACCAAACATTCTAATCATCGGCACTAAAATGGAAGAAAGAGCAAAGTGGTATCTCAACTAGATATCATATGCCTCATACTTTGTTGGTCGAAAGAAATATTAACATTCAGGGATGGGGTCAGCGAGGCCAGGTAGGATGCACAAGATATTGATATTTGTGCCATCACACCAGGCTCACTTGCTCCACCCCCGAGTGTACGAGTGATCGACCAACCATCTAATCATCCGCAAGTACAAAAACACCACCAAACCAGCAACCATGGTGACATAAGTCAAAATGCTCAAACACACATAGCATGCATGGAGCAGATGCTCCAAAGGGATTATTCATCACTTGGTATATAGACCAAGTGATGCTGGCAAAAGAGAGGCCAATCAAGAACCGAGTAAATCCAGTAAGTGATAGATATGCCTAAACAAGCAACAACACATAGCATATCCCAGCTAACCAGATGAGACAAGTCTTGGTAGCCAACTGAATCACCTAGCACCACCTAGCCTTTTAAAACCATCAGAAACAATCCATTTTCTTCAAAGGATACCACAGTGGCATTCATTTACATGATCCCCTACTGTGGATATCTCTATTTTCATCAAAGCCAACAAGAAATAGAAATTTATCAGTACTCAGTTGAGTTCAAAACAAAGCTGGGGTACCATAAGGGATTACTCATCACTTGGTAGTAACCAAGTGATGCTGGCAAGAGAGAGGCCAAGCCTGAGCTAGTCAATCCGGTAGAGATGGATATGCATAAGTAAGCAAGAACACATAGCCTATCCAAGTTAACCAGATAAAACCAACCTTGACAACCAACTTAATAACCTAGCATCACCTAGTCTTTTAAACCATCAGAAACTTCCCATTTTCTTCAAAGGATACCACAGTGGCATTCATATTGGAGTCTAGCTAATGGAAATCAAGAACTAGTCTTGCTCTTCAAATGGTGACTAGAGGGAATTTATTCATCTTAAGCAACATTAGGGACAAATGGGATCATGCAAGGGACTTGGGTCATTTGGATCATAAGGCATCAATTAAGGAGGCAACCAGGGACAAAGGGAAACATTTGATGATCCATTATCATAGGCAACAAATCAGCAATCTTTTTCCCCACTAATCTAGCTAGAGTCCTTAAAAGAAATTCTACTTAAAATAAAGTAGCTCTCTATTGGTATTGATTACCAACAGGAACTCAAGCCACTACTTGATCTTACTAATTCAACATCTGACTATTTAAGCATAAGCTTATTTAGTTACTGTCAGCCACCGAGAGATTAACAAAAGACAAACAGATAATTTAACCATATAGTTAAATAGGAGAGGCCTAGAATAATAGTACACCCATAAGGTAAAAGCCACATGTGCATGACACTTTGAGATACCAAGAATAAAGGACAACATTGAAACTTGAACAGTCACCAGATATTCATGGGTACTTAGGATCAGTAGGGAATTGATAAAGCAGTGAGGAGCAAGCATACCATCAGAAACTGTCCATTTGAGAGAAATAACATTGGGGTAATGTTAAAATGTTTGTCTCCATATTTGGGAGACATTTTTAGTATTGGAGTCTAGCTAATGGAAATCAAGAACTAGTCTTGATCTCCAAATGGTGATTAGAGGGAATTTATTCCTCTTAAGCAACATTAGGGACAAATGGGATCATGCAAGGGACTTGGATCATTTGGATCATAAGGCATCAATTAAGGAGGCAACCAGGGACAAAGGGAAACATGTGATGATCCATTATCATAGGCAACAAAGCAGCAATCTTTTTCCCCTCTAATCTAGCTAGAGTCCTTAAAAGAACTTCTACTTAAAATGAAGTAGCTCTTTGTTGGTATTGATTACCAACAGGAACTGAAGCCACTACTTGATCTTACTAATTCAAAGCAGGACCAGTGCAGGACCAGTGCTGATGTTGCCATCATCTCTGACCCCAAGAACTCTCTCATGTTCTCTCTCACATGCCATGCCAGCTGCTTGCTCCAAACTTACAACAACACAAACACAAGCATCTTCAATCAGCAGTAACCACTTGTGCTAATACTGGCAAACAACTAGTAGTACTATTTCTGCATTCTGTAGAATCTTAGAGCAAGCTAGGACTATAAATTGCTGCCAATTCAATACAAGAGGCTCATCATCCACATGATTCATCATCACAGGAAGAGAATGGAAATAATATATCCAGATCAAGCACAACAGCATCCAGAGCACAACAGCAGCACAACAGCATCCAGATCGAGCACAACAACATCCAGAGCACAACAGCAACACATCCAGAGCAGGGGTAGAGGAAGAGGGAGGGGAGGGGAGAGGTGGAGCTCACCGACGATAGGGGTGGAGGAGGAGGTTGACGATGACGGCAGGGGTGGAGGAGGAGGAAGACGCGGCGGCTCTTCCTCCTTGACGCGGAGCCAGCCCCTCCTCCTTGATGCGGTGGCTCCTCCTCCTCCACGCTGCAGCGGCTTGTGCTGCTGGTGGCGGGGATGGGTGGAGCGTGGCGGCATGCGGCCCTCGCGGAGGAAGGCGGCGGCGACGGCGACGCTCACCATGGAAGGCGGCGGCGCGCGGCGGTAGGGAGAGGAAGAGGGGTGGAGGAGGAAGAAGAAGTACGGGCGGGGGAGGGGGTACAGTATGATATAAAAGGCGCTATTTCTGTGGTGCACCACCACAAGTGCGCCACAAAATCAATTATTTCTGTGGCGCACCAGAACATGTGCGCCACAGAAACACTTATTTCGGTGGCGCAGCACGCCCTGTGCGCCACAGAAATAACTACACTAATTATTGGTGGTGGCAGGATGTGGGCCCCACATAATTTCTGTGGCGCACTGTCTAGTAGTGCACCACAAAAATAAGCTATTTTTGTGGCGCATCCTTTCTAGTGCGCCACAAAAAAGCTTTCTGTGGCGCATTTTTGGTGGTGCGCCACAGAACTAAGCCCCACCTATAAGCATTCCCCTACTAGTGCGTACTTGGCGTACATGGTGCCCTCCTAGCCTTTCAACTCATGATGGGTCATGGCTTCAAAGCCAATATTGAAGAGATGTCCAAAGAGTTGCCGAAAGAGCAGGACGGGCAATTTGTCGACCTGGGTGTCTTTAAAATCTCGGCTTTCAATTGTGCTCGCCAGCTTCTTGAGCTAGTTTCCGCAAAGAAATCATCGGCTGGTCCAAGCTTGTCGAACCAGACCCAGGCCCCTTGATTCTTGTAACTTAGTTTGATTAAAACAATGTCCTGCCGCAAGACTTGTATGGTTGTAATAAATTTCATGCTGGCAATGTTGCCAGTGTACTCTTATTTATGACATTTTCACTTGCACACTCCCGATGGGAGTAACTTCCAATGCTGTATCCAAACAATCCATCATGCCCTTTAACCATGTTTTGCAGGTTTTCCATGTGCCTGCATTTGTTGATGATTCTTCGGGTGCTGTCTCTGAGAGTGATCGACTCCAGCGGATGAAAGATCGGATCACACAGATGGAAAGGGATATGCGCAGTACTTATGTCTTGGCTGCCATTATCAAAAAGAAGAGCGAGATTGCAGCTGACGTAGAGCGCTATGCTCTTACTGAATTACATAGGGCCACCGAAAGTTTAAACTGCAAGCCCCCTTGTCCTTTTGCTCCTTGTTTTTCTACAAAATGTATCGTCTAAACTTCCCTTGCTTCCTTTGCTAGTCATAGCTCTGAACCCTGCTGAGGAGAACAAGCGAATTCACGAGTGTGTGAACGCATTGACTCAGCTATCATCAGCAGATGAGATTTTCTGGAAAGAGCACTCGAAAGCTTCGGCTGTCGCAAAGTTCCAAGATCGGGTCCAGCAGGTCCATCGCTTCTTCGACAAGTGCTACAAAGGGATAAGAGTAATATGGAAGACGATGTTCCCTTTGAACGCAATCCCTCCCACGCTGTTGACTTTGATGTCAGAATTTGGTAACACCAAGAAAATCCGAGACTTGGTTCGGGCTCAACTTTTTGCAGGAGCTAGGTTTACACTTGCCCTCGTCCTTGTGCGTTACCCTACGACAAACCTGCTATCAATTGCCAATGCGGTGGGTGAGTTGGACCCGCTGTACCCGAAGGTGGTACTGCCTGCCAATATAATTGTCGACAGGCTTGAAGAGAACTCGAAGGCACCTGAAGAAAAAGAAACTTTATAGAAATAATTCAGAGTCGTGCTCCTATTGTAAATAGAAGACTTGGTTACTTATTACATCCTAGTTTTTGGATTATTAAGTTTATACTATTTTTATCGGTAGGTGCATATATATGCACTTTTACCATGTTGATGCCGTTGGCAGGTTTTTGAAGGAGCAAATCTTAATTACTCGTTTAAGCGTATATGTGTTCGTTGGTCAACAAATTACTTGAGTGATCAGCTCGTGTTGCGGGTCTTGCTAGACCCGTTGTATGTGCAACTTTTCTTTCAACCGATGCATGTCTTGACAGCAGCTCCCGAATATATCGGGAGCACTAGCTCTGCCGATGACTCCGTCGTTCGTTGGTACTTCCATAAGTAAAGTACCGAACGTGGGTCGTTAATATACGTGTTTCTTGATCCTTGCTATTTGCGGCACTCTTTGAGGCATCTATAGCAAAGAAAAAGAGCAGGTTCCCCGTTATTTTCGCATCCTTTAGCACTCGTAATTTCAGAGGCTTTTTTGAAGTGCAATCTTTGGATGCGTTCTTCATCGCACCAGTGTTCGCCAAAATATGTGAACGTGGTTCATGATGATGTGGTTCGGGTGTTCCGAATTACTGCAATGCTTTTAAGGAAACAAAACTTGAGTTCTCATTAATAAAGTAAGCAAGAAACTAAGGGGCAAAAAAGAGCCCTGTTGAAAAGAAAGAAAAAACTAGATGCTATCCATCCGCTTAAGCAAGAGGAGGGTTCTTCTTATCTTCTAGCTTGTCCGTTGCGTCAGCGACTTTGGAGGCGTCATTGGTTTCGCCAGGGTTCCGGCAGTGATTGCCAGTGTTTTATTTTCTTCTATGACCGCTGCGCCATCAGCTGCCGAAGTTTTTACTGCCGAAGCTTCTAGAGCAAGATCGGCTGGCTTCTTCTTCGTCTTCCTGACGCGTTCATCTTCCGTACTATCGCGTGCCGACGATTTTGAGGGGAGATCAACAACTTCCTGCATGAGCCCAAACTTTCCAGCGATCCTCTGGAAATCACGATCACAGTTATCCGAGCGTGAAAAACTTCCATAGACTGTGATGTTTGTCCCATTGTTCCTAGGCATTTTCAGCTTGAGGTATGTGTAGTGCGGCACAACCATGAACTTGGCATAAGCTGATCTTCCGAGTATGGCATGGTACTGTGATTCCCAATTTACCACTTCGAACTCGATCTTTCCCTTTCTGAAGTTGTCGGGTTTACCAAAGACAACATTCAGATAGACTTTGCCAATAGAGTACGCCGGTGAGGTGGGGAGGATCCCATGAAAACAGGTATCTGTCTCTTCTAGCATCCTCATTGTAATTCCCATACTTTTGATCGTGTCGAGGAATATCAGGTTAAAGTCCGCTTCCACCATCCATGAAAGCTTTGATCATTTTAAATCCTCCAATTTGCGCCTCAACTACTAACGCAGCGTGTCCTGGCTTTGGAATTGTCATCGGGTGATCCGCTCTACTGAACGTAATGCTCTGAGATGACCAGTCGATGTATTCAGGTATATTATCCATGAAACTTTCTGCTAGGTTGATTTCTTGGGTGAGCTTCTTCATCTCCCTTCTCGAAACACCAGTTATGTGAATCATGCTCATTTGCCCACGTGGCGGCGGAAAGGATTCATTGTTGTTGTGAGGCTGAACTTGCTGGACCTGGTGCTGAGGTGGGGGCGGTGGTGGTGGCGGCTGCTGCTGTTGCTGAATGAGCTTCTGCATCTCGATGAACTATCTACAATCCCTGAGCAGATGACTTGACTTCTTCTTGTTGTCTTTAGAATCGATGTACGCATGCAGGTAGCAAGGAGCATCTATCTGCTCAGCGAAGGGTAACTCGGGGGTCCTCTGAGATCGTGGTTTGTAGTTACCGCGGTTCCCAGAATTGCTCCGATTGTCGTCCTGTCGATCATCTCGCCTGTCATCATACCGATCATCTTGTCGATCGGAATATCCGGCG
The DNA here is from genome assembly GCF_022539505.1 of Lolium rigidum. Classification (NCBI taxonomy): domain Eukaryota; kingdom Viridiplantae; phylum Streptophyta; class Magnoliopsida; order Poales; family Poaceae; genus Lolium; species Lolium rigidum. Next base: position 258,611,550 of record NC_061508.1, on the reverse strand, counting down.
GCTACCAAGTTGCTGTCGTCGTAACTGCGGTCTTTCCTTTTCTTGCGGCGATCCCTGCGACCACCCGAATCATTCTTCGGCTGATCGTCATCTTCGTCGTCGCTGCGTTGTCGTGGTCTCCGTACGTTGTCTTCGCCATCATCCCAACTGTTGGCGATTTCCATTAAATTGGTTATGGTTTTTGGCTTCTTGCGCCCAAGTTCCTCTATGTAAGTTTCACGTCGGATGTCGTCGCTGAAGGCATCTATTGCTCTGTCGACGGAAACATCCTCGGCAGCGTTCAGGAGTTTGGTGAATCTTCCGATGTATGCGCGCATCGACTCCTTCTGCTTCTGCTGGCAATGCCGTAACTCCTCGATCCCAACAAGCCTCTTGTACGTCGCTTGGAAGTTAGCGACAAAAACGTCCACCAAGTCATCCCATGATTTGATGGATCCCTTCGTCAGGCCTCTCAGCCAAGCCCGTGCTGAATCTTTTAGGTAAAGCTGCAACCACTGCATCGCTGCTATCTGATTTCCTTTGTGTAGGATCACAGTTTGCACGTAATCGTCTATCCATGACCTCGGCTCCTGCTGCCCGTCATACTTAGCGGCGTCAGTAGGGGTCGGTTTGAACTTCTTGGGTGGCATTGTTTCACGGATCTTGTAACTCAAGCAGTCAGCCCCCCTTAACTCGCCGTCGTATTCCTGGCTTTCTTCCGAGGCGTCGCTGTCATCGTCCCCCCTCGCGGCTCGCCGTCGCCTGGCTCTGTCGATTCTGCTCTGGGTAATTTCGTCTCGGGCATCCCTTGAGCGATGCTTTGAGCCGCTGGCCTGGAGCGTGGTCTTTTCCTTTCGTGGAACCAGGTTATCCCCCAGAATTGCGAGGCTTTCCAGGGCGCCCCGATGAGCTTGAGCCATAGAACCTTCGGGTCATTGGTTGATAAGGTATGCCGCGAGGTTAGCAGTTGCTCCCTCGACGGTTTTTGGCCTTAACATTCCCGCAGTGTCCGTGGTCATGAAGGACTTGGACAAATTTGATGTTATTTCCCTAGCATCATCTTCTGAAAGCCTGGATAACCTTGACCGGTGCTTCCCCGCGCCCTGGCTGCTTCGCGAAGCGCTTCCTCGCGATCCCCTTCGTCGTTCGCTGGATTGTTCTGCTGCGAGTAGACGTCTCTCGAGGGTGGCTTGCTCATTCGATAACCTTTCACGATTCTTCTCCAATATTGAGCGATAGGCATTGAGGGTTCCAACCAAAGTTCCGGCGGGAAGCGGTGTGTTGCTAAGTACAGCTGCCCTAGCGGCTACCCATACTTCCTCCGCGATAGTGTAATCGCTATTATTGTTACTGGCACTATTTTTGAAGCTACGTCGCCTGCTAGAGCGAGGGGTGTGATCTCCTCCTCCCCCGTTCCTTGCGTTTCCTGTGTTGTTGGCAGCATAAACTTGGTGGTGCGCCATTCTCCAGGTGGCTTCCTTGACAATGCTGTGGGCAGATGAATGGTGTGTCGCTCGATCCCAGCCCATGTCTGGTGTCGCAGTTCAAGCAGTAGTACGATGTCATCTCTGAAGGTACGGGGTTATCGGATCCAACCGACATTGAAGACGTTGACCGAGGCGTCGATGGTGAGGATGAGTTCGTCGAGTCCGTCAGGCCGGCCGAAAGGTCGACTGATGACGACATGCTTGGCCCTGCGGCCGATGGTGGTGATTTCCTTGCTGATATGGGGGCGTATGGTTCTAACAGTCGAAGGACTCCTTCCGCGTTGACGTTGTAGTGGACGCTGCCGAATGTCATCTCCATGTTTCCTTGTAGATCTGAAAAAGTCGATCAAGAAGAGTCGTTGTGCGGGGTGAACTCGTAGGAGCCGAATCGAATCGGGCTTCCCAAGATTGGCGATGATGACGATGATGGCGTCGACGAAGCTGCCGACGACATGACTGAATCTGCCGATGACGGATCTTGCGCCAACAGGGTTCCCACATACGGCGCCAATTGTGGAGGTTACTCCTCGGCAATGCCCTCCGATTGGGGCTTAGGGTTGATGGAATCCTGTAGGCTGACACGAGACATCGGTAAACAGACAAGCGGGGAGAGCGATTTACCCAGGTTCGGGGCCCTCGATGAGGTAAAACCCTTACGTCCCGCCTGTCTGATCTTGATTATGAAAATATCGGGTTACAATGGGGTGCCGAAGGGTTCGGCTATGATCTCGTCGAGAGGCTAAGTGCTACGGCGACCTAGCTCCAGACTTATGGTGGCTAAAGTTGCTAAGATTGGTTGTGTCCCTCGACAGCCCCTCTCCTGGCCCTTATATAGGAGGCCAGGTCTCAAGAGATCTGTCCGGGTACGACTAGGTTTACAAAAGACCTAGCTCTAAACTTTCCTTGTTCGGCTCCTCTTCGTCTTGTCCTTCAAGGAATCCTCTTCAACACCTCCCCAGTGGCCCACCTTGCCATCGGGTGTCTTCATAGGCCTCCAGTTGGGCCGTACAGGATAGGGCAATGTCGATTACCCGAAGGGTAATGCCCACGTCAATAATCCTGTTGCGGCAATAGCAGTAGTGGCTCGTGATTCATCGGGTGTTTTTCTCGGTGCATCATCGGTGGCGATGAGGGGAGTAACAGATCTTGAAGTCTTGGAGGCGATGGCGTGCAGGGAGGGCCTGGCCCTGGCAACTGATCTTCTCTTAAGGCGGGTGAGAGTGGCTTCCGATTGCCAAAATGCCATTCGAAGCATCCACAGAAAAGGGAGAGGATTCTATGGTCACGTAGTGATGGAGATCAAGGCGGGGGCGACTGAGTTCCAGGAAGCTCAGTTCGTCCACGAGGGTCGTTCGTCGAACGGCGACGCCCATGGCTTGGCTAGAGGATCAGTGTGTCGAGATCTTGGCCGGCATGTGTGGTTCCAAACTCCACCTGAAGGTGTTTGTATGAATTATGACATTATTTGAATAAAGGAGGTGGGAGTTGTTCAAAAAAAAAAAACTGAAGACTTGAGCCCGTTGAGACGAGTATGCTACAGTGTATTCTTTTTTTACATTTCTACCAGTGCATTGTAGAGGCTCGGTCTTTTCCAATCAGCCTATGCGTGCACTATTATTATTATACTAGGACCCTCTCCGTCTGTGCGCCTCTGCCCCGCTCGTACCGCTCTCCTTCAACTATGCTCCGCACTCCGCCTTCCCCACGGCGTTGTCGTTGGTAGACGCGTGGCCCGAGTCAACACAGTCCTCCCCGATCCGGAGAAACCGCCAACGCTTCTGGTTGTCGTGCGCCCACCCGGCGAACGGTCGATTAAAGAGCAACCGTCCAGGATGGGAGCTACAACGGCGGCGGGGACGACGGGAGCGCGTCGATGACAACCACGGCGTTGGAGGACCTGACCACGCAAGAACGCTAAAAACGATGCTCGTGCCGAGGAAGAAGTGGCAGAAGATGAAGGGAGGATGTGCCGTGTGGAACTGACCAGAGTTATCTAGGGGAGGTCAAAGCGGTGCGGCCCGTGCGGCACAGCGGCAGAAACAAATCCATCAGGCAAAGAGTTAAGTAGTGCCAGACATAACCTGAAACTGCAACTGGCCCACCGTATATACAGCAAAAGCCACATTGTAACGGTACACAACACTAAAGCAAGAGAGAAGAGAAGAAGCAGAACACGCACGCGGCAACACCGCAGGAGCTGCAAGCTCACCTGAAAATTCTCACATGACACCAAAACTGTATACAGATCAGCATCCGTGTGAGCACCGTAATCCTAAGTAGGTCTCAAAATTATGAGAAAAATCGAAGTTGTTGAGCTTTAATATAGTAGTTACTAGCTTCCTCTTTTAAATGGTGATCTTCTGGCACAATTTTACCGCAGTAATTTTTTACACAACCTTCCGGTAGTAATTTCCCCGTGGTAGTTACCTATGTCTCAGACGATATTTTAACGTTCCTTTTTTAACTACTCGATAGTATTTTTTGACACCCCTTTTCAGCAATAACTTTTTAATGGTATTTAGCCTACGTCTACGGCATTATTATTTCAGCTCGTTCTTTTAATTACTCGACAGTAATTTTTTGACACAACCTTTCAGCCATAATTTTTTGGCGGTAGTGACCGCAGGGCAAGTCTTCGAGGGTGCTTAATTGTTTGGCTGTAATTCGACCGTTAGCTGCCAACGGTAAATTTACTCTTACACGGTAATTCTTCAACATAACTTTCCAGCCAACTTTACCTAGTTATACTACTAGTTTTGTTCCAGTAGAAGTCCAATATTTGCACCAAAATCCATGTTCCCTAGATTTACATGTTCAGTTCCGTGCACCGGTTCTTATTTCAGAAACTTAGCAAGAGCAATTGGTTACCCAAATGATACCAAGCACGTTGTAGACGACCACATCAATCCATATGTATCCAAACGATATAGAACCATGTATTTTTATTTGTGGGTGATTTTTATTAGTGTCTTCCATTTCAGTACCAAGTATAGAGTTTTCACATATTGTTAAATTAATACGAAACCAACTTAGAAGACACATTTAACCGTGAAAATACAGGTTAAGAATCAAGCAAAAGCTACTGACCTAATCATACACTAGAAATTGCCATTAAGATACCTTTAGATATATCTAACATAATATGTCTAAAAGAATGGATTATGTGGTTTTCAAAAACTAATTTATTTAAGAAAATAGTTTTATGAAATACGCTTTAAGCTTACCAAAATGCATGTGTTTTCAACTATATAAATTACAAGTATATAACAAATAATGCTGCAAATAATACTTTGTAATTTTGTTATGTAGTTAATTATGCGAAATATATAGAAAATAGTCGTTAGGACGGCAACAAACTATGCTAAGTTCCAAATAAGTATAAAAGTTTAGTATAAATTATTGTTATTTCAAGCAAACAAGGTAGAGACTGCTGAGGAAGATATCCACAATAATGGCGATTGCATTATGAGAAAATCCACATAATGGTGATTGCATTATGAGAAAACCTGGATCACTAGCGTCCCTCATGGTCTTGCTTTTATGTTTTTCATTCATTTTGAAAAAGGATTTCGCTAATAAATTTTATATAACAACAACTTGATAATTATGAAAATATTTATTTAAAAAAATTAGAACATATGTGCACATATGAAACACCAAACATCCACCACAAAACCATGGCAGCCGACAGTGCACTAATAAATATATATTAAGAACCAAAGAAATAACAAGCTCTCAGCATTCAAATAGCCTTTTGTAATTTTACTTTGTGTTTGTTGTACAATTGCATAGTGTTTTTTTTTTTTACAGAATAATTGCATAGTGTTCTGACTCTATCAAGTGAGAATAAAATCTGTGGGGTTTTGCCCCACAGTTCTTGGTAAAAGAAAGCTCTCAGCATTCTACCGCGCTTGCACATATAGACACTATTTTTATCCAATCAGCGGCTGCCATGTTGGCCTTTGCTAAAAAAGTTATGTCTACTTTTTGTACGTTTCTCTTCTTTTATTATTCGATGGTAACTTTTTGAGAGCACTTTCTGGCTGCAAATTTTTCACATGTAGTTAGCCCACGATACCTTCTCGATGGTAAGTATTTATTCGACAATAATTCCTCGGCCGTAATTCTCCAACAGTAATTTAATATTCATTTTATTTTTTCTATTATTTGAAAATAATTGCTTGCCACATTTCCTAGCCGTAATTTCACCATTGAAACTTCGAAGGTGATTTGTTAGATATTTCCCTGGTTATTTCTCGGCAAAGATCTTCGACCTCAACGGTGATTATTCAACATTAATCCATCATCGGGGTGTTGGTAGTTATTCACAAATCATCTTCAATAGTTGTTTTCCTACGATAATTATTTAAAAAACATTTTCTATGTGGGTAATTTTTCAACGGTAATTATTAAAGGTGCACGTGCAACAATCTTCATGAACGGTAATTATTAATACTTCTCTTAATCGCCTTATGGAATACTACTATCTTCTTCCACATCAACTTCGAAAAATCACTACATTATCCATCACCTCTTCTATTCAACAAAACATGTTCCTATCTTTTTAGTAATCGCATCATGATTATACTACTGTCACGGTGTGTCGTCGTGCCAATGCTTCCTATTACATATCAAACTTCAATGCAAAAGGAAGCACTTCCCGCCGCTACAAAGTTGGGGGCAAATGAATTACATGTGTTTCCATTCGACGAAAAATATTTTTAACGAGATGTGGGTTATAAGATTGACAATTCCATTCTCATTTTTGTTGATGAGGGGAGCCCCTTGGGGCTCTTTATATAGGGGATGGGAGAGGAGAGGGGGCACCAAGAGGCAACCGTCGTCCCCCTCCTTGTGCCGCAACCCTAGGGTTAGTGTTTGGGCGTGACCGACCTCCTTGGGATGCCGCCCGACCCTTTCTCCTGGTGGCCCGGCCTGCCCCCCTTATTGGGCTGCCTATGGTGGCCCATTTAGGGAGTTTCCCTATTTTTCTTTTATATTTAATTATTTAATTCATATAATTAATAATCAACATATATGTGAGTATCCGAACAATTCAATGACCTCCGAACTTACTCCGATTCCTCTCTCGAACGATTCTGGTGTTCTCTTTCTATTCTCAAACAATACTGAATCAATCTCAAAGCTTCGTATACCCTTAAGTGTGCCACCCTACGGGTTCTGGAATGCATAGACATGATCGAGTCTTCGATCAACGACCGTCACGGGGTTCAGGAAAACCATAACGGTCCCTATGCAAGCACGAATTAAGTTTATCGTTTGAACCTCAAAAGTAGATTTCTATTCCCTTTGTTACATGATACCTAGTTTGTCCGAGATTTGATATTTGGTATCCACTATACCTTTTGTTCTACATCGTTACTGACAAACACATTCAACTCATTATCGTGATATCATATCCTTATGACCTAGTCAATTGCTTGCAAGCGGTGTTGATATGATATCACCGAGTGAGCCCTTTGGTATCTATCCATCACAAGATGTAAAAATACCGATGTTAACTCATGCAACCTATGCTATTGGAATACCTGAGCACCACCTTTATGACTACCTTGTTACGGTGTAGCGGTTGATGATGTTAAAGCAGCCGCCGGTGATAGTGATTAAATATAATCTCACGGTCGAAGGATTAGGTTACAAAACTTCATGCAGTATCGCAATGCTGAACTTTGTAACTTGATCGTATCGGAATACTTTATGGGTGTGTGTCCATCATGTTCTCTAACATAACCCCATTATTAATGACTACTTGGTCCATGATCAGGAAACCTTGATCATCTTATCAATCAATGGACTATTTCAATAGGATGGGTTTTTGTTTACATACCACATGTGCATTAATATTTCCGCTTAATACAGTTATAGCATGGCATAAAACTTATTATGAACAAACATAAATATAATAATGAAAACATATTTATTTATTTGCCACTAGGGCACATAGCCAGCACAGTATGGAGCACTGAGCATTCTTTGCGTATCAAATCCCACAATCCTCTAGGTGGAGCCCTTGTCACGTGTCTAAATCGGTTCACAAAAAGAATCCTCTTTTCCCTATTTTCTGCCCGCACGTATCTCAACATAAGAAAAGAAAAACTAGTTTCCTGTACGCAGCTTTCCGCAACCTCAGAGCTCCACCATTCTATGGCTGCAACCGGCGAGGAAAGTCCTTGCAACAAAAGCTTGGGCTTGCGGCAGCGTCACCGCCCTTAGTAGCTGTAGCACCGCCCAGACGCTCATTGTAGCACCTCCGCTCACCATTGGCAGCATATTTTGCCAGAACCTGCAGAAGTGTCGTTCGTCGTTGCCACCAAATCTGGCCAGGGCCGGCCACACCACGCTCGTCCTTCACAGTAAATCAGGCCATGGCCAGCACCGTCGCTCGTCGTTGGCAGCAAATCTGGCCAAGGCTGGTAGCCTCGCCACTCGCCTTTGGCATCAAATCCGGCTAGGGCCAGCAGTGTCGTAGCTCGCTGTTGGCAGCAAATACAGCCAGGGCCAGTAGTACCGCCGCTCGTCGTTGTTAGCTCTCGATATATTCTAGCTTGCAGCAATTGTTCCAGCCCATTACAGCCCCTGCACGCGTTCTCTGCAGGTCTGGAAGCTGCCCTTTGCAGCATTACTTTAGGAGGGACAACTTGCAGCAGTGGACCACCAGCCATAGACGAAAGCATCGAGGGCCGCCACTGGTAGCAGCACTGGCCATCAACCCATCCCTTGCAACATCATCGCCATCGCCGCTTGCAAAACCCAACTCTAGGCTCGCAACATCCCCACCAACTTTTGCTAGAATTTTTGACAACCGGTTACAATAGCTTCATGCTCCCAAAATCAGCGTGGGCGCGGCCGCCTTGCAGCACCAAAAATCAGCGTTGTGCATCCTGCTCCCTCCAGGAACACATTGAGTCCAAAAATCAACACGCACCACATATCAGATCTAAAACTACACAAAGTGCACGACCACTACATCACTAAAATCTAGTACCAAATAGTTGAATCTACATCGCTAAAATATAAGAATTAGGAAATGGCAGTGAAAGATTGATGAAGTAGACGACATTTGGACACTATCAACCCTTGATCACCGATGAACAAGCATACACATGCAAATCCTAGCCAGTTGCCCTACCACTACGAAACTGTCCTTGTGGTAATTTGCATTCATCGGTGCATGTGAAGGATAACTCGACGAAGAAGAGAAAGTAGCGTTGCCGCCGCCACCATCGCCGACCGAAGTTTAGTGCGCCCTCACCTGCTCTAGGACTGGAGATGGAGCTCGAAAGGGGGTATAGGTTAGAAATCAAGGCAGTGAGAGTGAAGGGTCGAAATAGGGGAGGGTGTTTGGCGGGAGTTGACAGAATCCTTCCTTCCCGCCCGCCTTTTCTCTTTTCACTTGACCTCGCGCCTAATTTTTTTTACCATAATCCCCCAGTACGCAAATACTGGTGTTGTTTCAAATTTTGTGCGCCTCACGTATTTTGGCCAAATACGTTTTAAGGTGCACTTCTAGTTTTTTTCCCTCTTATAGGTTGTTTCTTACTCCCTCCGTTTTCAAATAAGTGGACGTTTAGCCTCAAACTTTGTCCGTGAAAAACGTGTACCTCTATATTTTCAATGCACTTTAAAGTAGAAAGAATTACTTCTCTCTCATCGCACAAAAATTAAATCTAATAACATTTATCACATGTCATCTTTATTTTTCTACATACGCTTAGCTTATTGGAGGTGCAATAATTAATGAGAAGAGAGATATTGATTTGCATCTCTCCAATGCATTTGTCCCTCCACTTGATATTTTTTCTTAAAAAGCCAACACATCCATTTATTTGTGGACGAAAGGAGTACATGTGGAAGGGTGTTTGGCGGGAGTAGAAAAATCCTTCCTTTCAGCCTGCCTTTCCCTTCTCACTACACCTAGGGCTCGTTTGATAGCCTGCATGCTCCTTGGCTCGTATCGGTCTAGCTTTTTGGTTACCTGTCCGAGCCCGCGTTCTTGCATGAACCGCTTCTCAAAGCACCCTCGGGCCAGGTCCTGGAGGAATGCCCGGTTCGGCAGTTTCTAGCGAGCCACCCCTGTTTCCGCAGAACTGGAGAACGCCGCGTCCTCGCACCACCGCGGGAGATGGCGGAGCTCGCCCGGAAATCTCGGCGGGATGAATTTGGTCACCGCGCTTGAATTTCCGCCATCCTATATAGGGGCGGCTCTCTCACCGGTAAATCCAAATCCCCCATTTCAAGCTCATCCACCGTTCCCAATCTAGCGACATGGCCGGCACTACCTCACCCGCACGGTCGGCGAGGCTTGCGGCAGAGACGGCGGCTGTGGCGGCGGCTACAGGCCGCAGATGGTCGTATTCTTCCTCTGCGTCGATGACTTTGGTTGTGGTAAGCTTCTGCAAACCCTAGCCTTAGATCTAGATCTTTTGGGTACACAAGGGGTGTCTGAACGAATCCATTGTAGGACATTCTTTCATCTGACTCTACGACGGGGACCGTTGTCGCCGTTGTCTCTTCCACTGGGACGGTGGTGCTGCCTGTATCTTCGCCAGGGTCCCCTGCTTCCCCGACCTCGGTGCTGCGTGTGGCTCCTTTGACTGTAAGACCACTCTTACTTATCTCGTTGTTCATTGATGTGGTAGTGGTAGTTCATTGATGTGGTACTGCTTAAGGATGTGGATGTGGATTTGGTACTGGTAGTGGTGATAGTTCATTGATCTACTAGTTCTTAAGGATGTCGATGTGGTAGTGGTAGTTCATTGATCTGCTAGTGTTTCTCATATAGGAGATCATACATTTGGGCTCCCCTGATACGTCTGCCTCTAGTGTGAATGCTTAGCCATGTCTAATTGCAAGCAAACCCGCCATGGTTTGGAAACCTGAGCTATCAGAGTTTATGTTGAACCGGTTGGTTCAGCTCGTTCGTAGCGGCGTCTGCTTCAACATGGGATTCAAGGAGCAGCAGATGAAGAAGGGTAGCTGTGGATGTTCTTGCATTCGCTGACGTACATATCACCACTCTTCAACTGTACAACCACATCAGAAACTGGAGGACGAAGTGGAGCGTCATTATGAAGATGAAATTCGATCGCATTCTGGACTGGAGCGAAGATGGTTGCTGCTTCTACGGCGGTGATGAAGAGACGGCGGACGAGTACATCCAGGTACGAAGCCTCATTGAGTTCCTACATAGATCTAGAAGTATATATGTGAATGTCGTCCGCACTAACAGTTGTTTCTTGTGGATTGCAGCGCTACCCGAAGCACCGTTAGTATGTTGGCACCCCGATCACGAACTACGCTCAGATGAAGACGACCTTCACGCCCCGGTTTGTGTGCAAGGCGCAGTTGTTCCAGCTGATAAGGGGTTGCCCGATCTTCTCAGTAAGCACGGTGGTGATGATGATCACGGGATGAACACAATGGAGATAACTTGATGACGAAGTGGATGAGAACTTGTATGACGCAATGAAGTCTCTCGATTGGTCCCTGTCGCCAATGCAACAGCTCTCAACCCTACAAGATATTCGCGACTCCACACACTTGCGCACGTAGCCGCCGATTGATGTCTACACACGCTTCTATTCCTGTAGACAGTGTTGGGCCTCCAAGAGCAGAGGTTTGTAGAACAGCAGCAAGTTTCCCTTAAGTGAATCACCCAAGGTTTATCGAACTCAGGGAGGTAGAGGTCAGAGATATCCCTCTCAAGCAACCCTGCAATTACGATACAAGAAGTCTCTTGTGTCCCTAACACACCTAATACACTTGTCAGATGTATAGGTGCACTAGTTCGGCGAAGAGATAGTGAAATACAAGTATAATGGATGATTGTAAGTAGTAATTGCAATCTGAAATAAAGATGGCAGCAAGCAAACATGTAACAGAACTTGTTGGAAAAGGTGTTTCAATGGTTAGAAACAAGGCCTAGGGATCATACTTTCACTAGTGGAAACTCTCAACATTGCAATCATAATTGAATATAAATATAAGCACTTCACTATGCTATTCTGAATTACTCTCTGGCGGGATAACGAACACTAATTCACCATGTAGGGCTGCAAAGCAAACCTTAAAGATGTATTCCCAAGTACTAATAAACACCCCACAATGTCACTATGAGCATTCATAGGAGGTACTAACACACCACAATTTCATAGAGACATCCAACTCAAATCATAACCCAGTGAACAAGTATTCTGTGAAATATAGCCTAAGCGACCCACACAGTGCACACACTGTCACCTTTACACACGTGGGACAAGGAGTCTCCGGAGATCACATAAGTAAAATCCACTTGAATAGCATAACGACATCTAGATTACAAAGCTCATCATATGGATCTCAATCATGTAAGGCAGCTCATGAGATCATTGTATTGAAGTACATGGGAGAGAGAGATGAACCACATAGCTACCGGTAAAGCCCTCAGCCTCGGGGGAGAACTACTCCCTCCTCATCATGGGAGACAGCAGCGGCGATGAAGATGGCGGTGGTGTTGATGGAGATGGCTTCCGGGGGCAATTCCCCGTCCCGACAGCGTGCCGGAACAGAGACTTCTGTCCCCCGAACTTGGCTTCGCGATGGCGGCGGCTGCGTAACTTTTCTCGTCTCGTGGCTTATCTTTTTAGGGTTTTCGCGGCGGAGAGACTTTATAGGCGGAAGGGCAGCCTCGGAGGGCTCCCGAGGGACCCACACCGTAGGGGGCGCCCCCCCTTGGCCGCGACGCCATGTGGGGTGGGGCCCCCTTGGCTCCCCTCTGGCCCCTCTTCGGTGCTCTGGAACCTTCCGTGAAATATAAGATCGTGGGCTTTTGTTTCGTCCAATTCCGAGAATATTTCCTGTGTAAGATTTCTGAAACCAAAAATAGCAGAAAACAGGAACTGGCGCTTCGGCATCTTGTTAATAGGTTAGTTCCGGAAAATGCATAAAATCATTATAAAGTGTGAGCAAAACATGTAGGTATTGTCATAAAACTAGCATGGAACATCAGAAATTATAGATACGTTGGAGACGTATCACCGATCACGAAGCGGTAAGTTGCAACCGTCTAATTCCCAATGGAACAGCAGATCACACAAGACTTTCAGGGGTAAATACCAAATCAATGCAATCTGGTGTAGAGATTCAATAGAGTTGCAAAGCAATCAACTATGAACTAGGGTTTATCTTAAACGTGGTCTAAACTAATTTGGGGCGTCCTGGGCACTTATATAGGAGTTCAGGACGACCAGAAGTCGAAAATACACATAGAAAACCGACCCAGATTGGATCTGGTCGAGACAGACTCGGAGTCGGCCGGTCATACGTCCGGTCGACCGGGCCTGGGACCGGGCCATCCGGTTTTAACCGGGTCTGGCACCGGGTGGTGACCAGGCTAGGGGTCCAGGCATACTGGATAGTGCCCGCTTGCCACCGGCTGGTGATCCGGTCGGCGCTGGGCTGGGCCGGTCTGGCGCCCGGTTGGACCGGGCCTGGGACCGGGTGCGCCGGCGTGGCGGCCAGTCTGACCGGGCCTGGCGCCGGCCTGGACTTCTTCTTCCCTCGCGCATGCTTCCCTCTCCTCCCTCGCGCTTCCATGGGATGTCTTCATGTCCAGCTTCATTGCTAGCTCCATGTCCAGCTTCGCGTCCAGCTTCTTGTCCAGCTGCTCATCTCCTCCTCGTGCGATGCTTCCTCCTTCTTCATACCTGATCATACATAAGTAATAGCACTTAGGCAGTATAAAGTTATCATCGATCAACGTATCACTTAGGAACAAGTTCACCTGTTGTTTGAGTAGCTTCGCACGAGCTCATGTCATTGGTCCAATCCTGACTTCATTGGACTTGAGCTTCGAAGCAGCATCATCTTCATCTTGTAATGACGGAGGTAGTAGTGTAGTAGGGATGTCCTCATCATCTCCCCCCTCCCCTTCAAAAGGCGTCGACCTCGACGCTCCAAGGTCTTCTCCATCATATGGTGTCAAATAAGCCACACTGAAAGAATTGCTGACACCAAACTCATCAATTGGAAGATCTATAGAGTATGCATTATCATTGATCTTGGCAAGCACTTTGTAAGGACCAGCACCATGAGGAAGCAACTTGGACTTCCGTAGCTTCCGGAACCTAACCTTGCGAAAATGTACTCATACCATATCACCAAGCTTGAACAACATCTCTTTGCGCTTCTAGTTCACCCTTGCAGCATTGCTCTTGCCTTTCTTCTCTATCAACTTGTTATCACCAGAATTTGACCGGATCAGAGGTGGGCCGCGATTAAGATGAGCTTGAAGAATATACACGGAAGATATACATGAATCGGCCTTGTATACAAAGTTTGGGCTAGTTTGCCCGTGTATCTATAAATATAGTAGGATACGTGTCGGTTAGATAGAATTTGGCTCGTGCACGGTTGGGATTATTCCCACGTTAGAAAGTCTACGGACTATAAATATGTATCTAGGGTTATTGAGAAAAACAACAATCACGTTCACAACAAATCAATATAGGCGCATCGCCACCCCTTGTTTCGAGGGTTTCTCCCGGGTAAACAACATGCTGCCTAGATCGCATCTTGCGATCTAGGCGATATCGCTTATTCGTTATTGGTGTTGCTCGTGCTCGAAGCCTTTTTGATGGCGAGCAACACCCTTATCTTAGGTGTTTTGGGGTTGATCACAATGCTTTCACGATGCAATTGTTTAGTTACGCTACTCCTTGATATCTAGCTGCCCTTACACCTATCTCGGTGTAGGGGCAGCATCTTGCTTAATCGATATTTAGTAGATCTGATCCGTTATAGTTGCTCCTTGTTCCTCAAGGATTGGTTTGATATCTGTATGGCTTAGGCCTTATAAACGGGTTGAACGATCCGGTAGTGCGTGAGGTGTGGTTTATTAAGCTCTAGAGGGATTGTTCCGGGGATCATCTTTACGTTGGTTTTTAGGCCTCTTTAGGGCTGGTTTTCCGCTATCTTACGTATCTGCTAGGCTCAACTACGCATAGGATGTTCCGATTATACGGTGAAAACCCTAGACTATCGTAGATTAGTTTAGCTTGATATTGATAAAGCATGATCCCCATGTACTTATAAATCTAACATGAACCATGGGGCAATCGGCTCTTTGAGCCGATCCACAGAACAATTTAAGAGCCGATCGGGGCTCGTATTTAATGTTTACGTGTTTGCCATGCAGGAAATTAGTCGAAGCAATCCATCACCTTCCTGACCAGGTATAGGTCAGGTGGCACGCCCTCGTAAGCACCGGGACGCGTGTACCAGAAGGCTTTGCGGGCCGTCGCCTGAGGGACCAGGGTCAGCCGCAATCCTGGGAGCCTCCCGGCTCTACGGTGTTGCCCGTCGCTGCTCGCCGGTGGGTTTCTGACCGCAACACATTCTGGCACGCCCGGTGGGACACTCTACAGCAACCACTACGTCGACATCTGCAGCAACCATGTCAAAAGCCGCGGATGAGGTGGTGGGCGAACCAGTCACGTACGCAGATCTGCCGGAAGAACACAAGAAGAAGTACGATGAGATGAAAACCATCTTAGAAGCCGATCTCATCGGCTCTTTCACGAAGACCCGTTCACATGGCATCAGATGGAAAGGGTTCTCCCCTGAAGGGGCCCTCGATGAAGTTGACCTCTCTACCTCTTCAGAGGAACGCACCAGAGCTCTACGCCGGGAGATTAATTACATGGTAGCTCATTCCCTACACCGCCATTCTGAGAGTTTGGTGAACGCTTTTGAGCGCGTTGCGGTCCGAGTGGTGCAAGAGATCATGAAGCATCGGTACTCTCCGTCGGGACCTACCCCGGGAACTCACCGGGGAGAGATACCACTCCAGATTAGACCGCCGCTGCCATTCGCGCTCGCGAGCACCGGAACCGCCGGGTTCACCGGCGTACGTTGTCTACAGGGTTGGAGGCGATCCTAGCGATTGCCAATTCCTATATGAGCCGCCCAAGGAAATCCCACATGGATACGTGTGCACATACGTGCCGGACTGCAATGCCTTGGCGCGCACAAGCCAGATCGCACCAACAGGGATCTCTGGAGTAGATGCTGACAAACAAGCATGGCTGGCTAAATATGCTACTGGAACGAGTCATGAAGGTTCGGTCCCTACAGCTAATGCCATGGAGCAGATCAGCACTATCTTGAGAGACCAGTTCGGCATCTTGCCGAAGAGGAAAGCAATCGGCTATTCCAAGCCGTACCCCGACGAGTACGATCTGATCCCGCTGCCACCCAAATATCGGCTCCCTGAATTCTCAAAATTCAATGGAGCGGAAGGAGCTAGCTCAATAGAGCACGTAAGCCGATATTTGGCACAGCTGGGCTTGATTTCAGTGTCAGACCCGTTGCGTGTGAGGTTTTTCGCACAATCTCTTACGGGATCAGCCTTTGGATGGTACACCTCGTTGCCACCAAACTCAGTCCGCACATGGAAACAGCTAGAGGAACAGTTTCACGTGCAATATCACTCAGAAGCTACCGAGGCTGGCATCGCCGATCTAACACAAGTGCGGCAGAAGCGAGGAGAAACAGTATCTGAATACATCCAACGTTTCAGGATCGTCGGGAACCGATGTTATTCGGTTCGATTATCCGAGAAGGAAGCAATCGATCCGGCAGACTGGGTCTCGCGACGCCGATCAAGGACCTGACTTCCCAAGCAGAGTACAGTTCATTGTCGCACATGGTGCAGAAACTCACATCATATGAGCAGCGACACCCTGAATTGTACCAAGACAAGTTCAAGCGTCCGATAGGCCTGGTTGAGATGGAAGAAACTGAAGATCCTACACCAGACCTAGAAATAGCTGTAGCTGAATGGGCTCGGGGGGCAAACCCCGTGTCTTGCAAATGGGTGAAACAACCAGGGCCTCCAAAAGGGTTTGACTTTGATTTAAGCAAAACTGAGCAGATTTTTGATTTGCTGCTGAAAGAGAAACAGCTGAAGTTACCCGAAGGCCACATGATCCCTACGTCACAAGAGATGAATGGCAGGCCATACTGTAAATGGCATCACACGTTCACCCACGCCACCAACGACTGCAAAGTATTGCGCGCACAAATTCAAATGGCGATAGAATCAGGCCGATTAATCTTCGGACAATTTGCCATGAAAGTAGACACACATCCGTTTCCTGGCGTCAACATGGTGGATCTCAGTCACTCCATAAGATGCGAGCCAGGTTTCTCTTTTGATGTCAACATGGCCGGGCTGGTGAACCGCCATGGAAAGGATAAAGCAGAAAGCAGTCACGCCCGTGGCAAGGATAAAGAGGAGGCCGATCCACGCGACCGGCCCCGATATGATGACAGACGATACTTGACCGAGGAAGAAGTGAGAAGCGTGCGGTATCAACGACCACTCTCCGCGCATCTCCTTAACAAATATGAGCAGCAGTATGACCGACGTCGGCGCTACGGCGTAGATGATGAGAGATATCGTCGGTCTGATACAGATGACAGGAAGTATCATCGATATGATAGAGACAACGACGGGTATGAGCGTCACGCTAGAGGGAGGTCAAGAGAGCAAGAAGACATGGATAGGCATTGGAACTGTCCTTTCTTTAAACACTGCTGGGACTCAGGAATGAGCCGATTACCTACAATCGAGAACTGCCCAGAGTGTAGACAGCAGAGGAAGGGAACAAATGAAGTTTCAGTGTTCAAGCGTGTAGGGCCTCTCCCACCTCAGAACAAACGAGCTGAGTCATCTCAAGATGAAGACTTTGAGGAGTCAGATGAAGAAGAAGATAGGTACCACCGGCCAAGGTGGTGCCCTGATGGACTCGGCCATTCTCGGAAGCGTAGGGTGCAGCGGCTACGAAACCTGGAGGAAGCCGAGGCGCGATGCACTGTACACGTTGAGGAAGGCACGGCCCGATCTGGCCGTGAAAATTCAGCAAACATTGGAGACGGAGACGCGCCCGCCAAAGAAAGTGTGGCGCCCCAAACAGACAAAAGCCGATGCAGAGGCATCGGCTGATACAAACATGGTGTTCATACTCCCGTCAGAGTTTTGTGCCCCAAACGACGAGGAAGTATCGGTGGCTCAATTCGACTGCGGTCCACGGCCAGTGATCTTTGAGAAGCCACGAGAGAGGAGCTACAGGCATTTGAAAGCTCTATACCTAAAAGGTTATATCGATGGGCCGCCTGTCAGCAAGATGTTGGTTGACACGGGAGCGGCAGTCAACATAATGCCGTATTCCATGCTACGACGTTTGGGACGTTCCAACGACGATCTGATCAAGACCAACGTCACATTAAGAGATTTCAACGGCCAAGCATCAGAAGCAAAAGGTGTTCTGAATGTAGATCTGACCGTAGGTCAAAAAACCATCCCTACCTCGTTCTTCATCGTCGACAGCAAAAGCACCTACGCTGTCCTGCTAGGAAGGGATTGGATTCACGCTAACTGTTGCATTCCATCCACAATGCACCAATGCATCATACAGTGGGATGGAGATGAAGTGGAGGTTGTTCAGGCAGATGACTCAATCATGATCTCACTAGCTGCCATGAATATTTGGGATGCAGACGACCAAGAGCCGCTCTCTGGAATTAGTTTGGACGGCTGTGAACGCATCGAAGCTTCAAAAAACGGAGTGAGGCTGGTCTTATCCACCGGCCTGACAGAGTAGCAAGATCTAAGGCACTTGACGTACGTGGCAAGGCCGATCCCCGCGATCGGCCCCAAAATATGAAAAGTAGTAATCTTACCTCAAGCGCGTCACGTAGCCATAGTGAAGCACCAAGAAGTTGTAAACCCTCATTGAGCATTGCAATGAAAAAGGAGGCCGATTCTAGCAATCGGCCAAAATTATCCTCAACATGCATTTTACCTGTGTTCAGCATTGATCTAGCAGGCGATGGAAAGCTGGGGTATGGGTTTACATCAGCTGATGAGCTGGAAGAGATTGACATTGGTCCTGGGGATAAGCCATGACCAACATTTATCAGCAAAAAGTTGGATCCGCATCTGAGGGGCCTGATGATAGCCTTGTTGAAAGAGTACCCAGATTGTTTTGCATGGGATTATACGGAGATGCCTGGGTTAGACAGGAGCATCATTGAGCATCGGCTCCCTCTGAAGAAAGGATTTCGGCCGTTCCAGCAGCGAGCACGACAGATGAAGGCCGAAATCTTGGTGGAAGTCAAGAAAGAGATCCAGAAGATGTTGGACGCCGGGTTCATCAGGCCATGCAGGTACGCTGAATGGATTTCCAATGTCGTACCTATGGAGAAGAAGGACGGCCGATGGCGCGTCACCATAGATTTTCGGAACCTCAATAGTGTCACTCCAAAGGATGAATATCCAATGCCAGTAGCAGAGACATTGATCAATGCAGCTGCTGGTCATAAAATTTTAAGTTTCATGGATGGCAATGCCGGCTACAACCAAATTTTTATGGCTCCAGAAGATATACACAAGACTGCATTCAGAGTGCCAGGCTCGGTGGGCTTGTTTGAATATGTAGTCATGACGTTTGGACTGAAGAATGCCGGCGCAACATACCAAAGAGCCATGAATTACATCTTTCATGATTTAATCGGCAAATTGGTGGAAATTTACATCGATGATGTGGTGGTCAAGTCTGTTTCGATGGACGGACACTTGGAGGATTTGCAACACGTCCTGGACCGAACTAGGAAGTTTGGACTAAGAATGAATCCAAAGAAGTGTGCCTTTGGTGTGACGGCCGGTCAGTTCCTGGGTTTCTTGGTTCATGAACGCGGAATTGAGATCGGCCTGAAAAGTCAAGAGGCAGTGCGATCGATGAAGCCACCCACCACGAAGAAGGAGCTCCAATGTCTCATCGGCAAAATTAATTTCGTCAGAAGGTTTATCTCCAACTTGTCAGGACGAATCGAGCCGTTCATGGGATTGGTCAAAATCAAGTCTGATGAGGAGTTTCGTCTGGGGGCAGAGCAACAACGAGCATTTGACGAGATTAAGGAGTACCTAACGAAGCCACCTGTGTTAGTTCCGCCACAGCAAGACAGACCATTCTACATTTACTTGTCAGTAGCTGATACCTCCATCACATCAGTGGTGGTGCAGGTTTATGATGGTCTGGAAAAAGTGGTTTTTTACCTCAGCAGAAGGATGTTGGATGCAGAAACAAGGTACCCCAAAATTGAGAAGTTGTGCCTCTGTCTATTTTTCACCTGCACCAAGATTCAGCACATCTTGCTGTCGGCAGAAATCATCGTCATATGCAAATCGGATGTCATCAAGCACATGCTGTCGGCCCCTGTGTTGAAAGGCCGACTCGGCAAATGGATGTTTGCGTTATCGGAATTTGATATCCGGTATCAACCTGCGAAAGCAGTTAAGGGACAAGCGTTGGCCGATCTTATTGCTGAACGAATAAACACGGATGTGGCAGCACTATCTGTGTGTGCATGGGCCATGTTCTTCGATGGATCGGTTTGTGAGGATGGTTGCGGCATCGGCGTGCTACTCGTGTCGCCTCGGGGGGCAACATTTTCCTTCTCCATCAGGATATCTACCCCTTGCACCAACAATGTTGCTGAGTATGAAGCGATATGCAAGGGAATGGAGTTGCTATTGGACGCTGGGGCAGAAGCGGTTGAGATCTTTGGAGACTCCAAATTGGTGATTTCTCAACTCACGGAAGAGTACAAGTGTGAGAGCGAGTCGCTCTTCCCATTGTGGATGCAATGCCGTGAGCTGATGGCACAGTTCCGGTATATAAACTTCAGTTGGATCCCAAGGTCGCAAAATACCGAGGCAAACGATCTCGCACAGACAGCGTCAGGATACAAGGACGTAGCAGACGGAGCCGATTTTCAGGTGCAGTTCATGGAACCAGATGATTGGAGAGCCGATATCTTCAATTACTTGAAAGATCCGGCTCGGGGGCACCTAAACGGATAAGATACAGGGCCATGAAGTACGTCCTGATTGGCGATGACATGTTCTACAGGACTTTGGAGGGGGTACTTCTCAAATGTCTGGGACCAGCCGAGTCCAATCGGCTCTTACATGAGGTGCATGAGGGTGCTTGTGGAACTCACCAATCGGCTCATAAGATGAAGTGGTTGATCAGGCGATCGGGATTTTATTGGTCCACCATGCTTGAAGATTGTTTCAAGTATTATAAAGGGTGTCAAGCAAGCTACAGGTTTGGGAGCATTCAGATGGTACCCGCATCAGCAATGAATCCTATCATCAAACCTTGGCCATTCCGAGGTTGGGGCATGGATATGATCGGCAAAATTCATCCTCCATCGAGCAAAAACCATGAATGGGTTCTGGTCATCACAGATTACTTCACTAAATGGGTGGAGGCCATCCCTATGAAGTCAGTAGCATCGAAGGATGTCATCAGTTTCGTGTTGGAACATGTCATTCATAGATTCGGGATTCCCCAGACTATCACGACCGATGGAGGTTCGGTCTTCGTTTCTAAGGAGTTTAGAAAATTCTGCGAGGATATGGGAATCAAGTTGATCCGATCGTCTCCATACTATGCTCAAGCAAATGGGCAGGCTGAAGCGTCCAACAAGAGCCTGATCAAGCTGATTAAGAGGAAAATCGACGAGCACCCTAGACGATGGCATGAGGTATTGTCAGAAGCTTTGTGGGCTTATCGCATGTCGTGTCATGGAGCAATAAAAACCTCGCCATACCAGCTGGTCTATGGACAAGAAGCTGTGTTACCCTGGGAAATCAAGGCTGGGTCGAGACGGATAACATTTCAGAATGATTTAACTGCTGAAGAATATGCAGCCCTAATGAGCGACAGCATTGAGGATGCAACGGAACTCAGACTATGGTCACTTGAGAAAATCAAGGATAATAAAGCCAAGGTGGCTCGCGCATATAATAAGAAGGTGAAGTCAAAGGAGTTCCATGTTGGTGATCTGGTATGGGAAGCTGTATTTCCCTTGGGGACTAAGGACAAGGCATATGGTAAATGGTCTCCAAATTGGCATGGCCCGTACAAAGTTGACCAAGTTTTGAAGGGTAATGCATACATGCTCGAGCAGTTCGATGGCGTGAAGTTCCCAGTGGCTGTCAATGGCCAGCATCTCAAGAAGTATTTCCCAAGTATGTGGGATGATGGGCAGTGAGATACGGGGGCCGATTTTTAAATCGGCCAGTAAAAAAAAATTTTAGCCGATGCACGGTCATCGACTTAAGAATAAAACAGCCGATGCACGGACATCGACTTGAGAACAAAACAGCCGATGTACAGCCATCGATTTTAGAGTTGCAAAATGTTGTGGTCAGATATCAAGTTACAGTCTGAATTCGAGGAGTGTTTGCTTGGATATCTCGTCCGATTTAGGATTTGAGCTCGGCCTTATGGGCGTTTGAGGGTGAAAGGCCGATATGTTGCTATCGGTCCTTGGTGCGTTGACCTACTTTGGCAATCGGAATGATTAAAATTGGAGGACCAAATCGGTGGAGTATTTTTCATTGATTAACAGAAAGATTTTACAAGAAAGAGCCGATGGCTCTCAAAAGGATCATCCGATGTCTAATGCACTACTACTACTGGTCCTGCACTACTTCCTAAATCTACGGGCCGTTGCTGCCCTCGTCGTCGTCATCGCTGCCGCCGGCGCAGCTACTCGGCGGGTTCTTCGTCGCTGCTCCCGTAGCCCTCTACGGGAGCCTCGTCTTCCTCGTCGTCGTCGTCGTCGTCGTCGTCCCACCAGGCGCGGAAGCGCTTTGCCGGCGGATATTCGTCGGAGGAGGTGTCGTCCTCCTCTTCCTCCTCCTCGTCGGAGGAGGTGAAGTCATCCCAGGAGAAGCGGTCGTCCTCGCTCTCCGCCTCCTCCTCCCCGTCGACGAGGAATTGGAGGTCGTCCTCTCCGCCGGTCAAGGACTTGTCATCCTCGGACCAGACGGAGGAATCGTGGTCCTCTTTGTCCCACGTCGTTGGGGCGAGGATGTCGTGAGCCACCAACGAGCCCCACTCTGGCGTCGGCTCACGAGAGGGAGACGATACGTAGGAGAGACCTGATGTGGCCGAGGAGGAGGAGGAGGAAGAAGACATGGCTACAGAGGAAGGGGGTTTTTTGCCGATGGCTAGTACTGAGCAAGAGGATGAAGAGGCGAACTGTTCGACGCGGTTAAATAATGGGATATGGGGGAGTTAATGTTGCAGCAGTTTCCGAGGAAGTGGTGCCAAAGAACTGTCAAATCGTGCAGAGAAGTTGAGAAGGCAAGGCGTCATGATGAAGGATACTGCGACGGTTCTGCTCTGCCACGACATGACCCGACGAAGAAAAAGCAGAGTGATTTTGGAATTATCATTTCCAAAACCAGGGGGGCATGTGTTATCACCAGAATTTGACCGGATCAGAGGTGGGCCACGATTAAGATGAGCTTGAAGAATATACACGGAACATATACATGAATCGGCCTTGTATGCAAAGTTTGGGCTAGTTTGCCCGTGTATCTGTAAATATAGTAGGATACGTGTCGGTTAGATAGAATTTGGCTCGTGCACGGTTGGGATTATTCCCATGTTAGAAAGTCTACGGACTATAAATATGTATCTAGGGTTATTGAGAAGAACAACAATCACGTTCACAACAAATCAATCTAGGCGCATCGCCACCCCTTGTTTCGAGGGTTTCTCCGGGTAAGCAACATGCTGCCTAGATCGCATCTTGCGATCTAGGCGATATCGATTTATTCGTTATTGGTGTTGCTCGTGCCTGAAGCCTTTTTGATGGCGAGCAACACCCTTATCTTAGGTGTTTTGGGGTTGATCACAATGCTTTCACGATGCAATTGTTTAGTTACGCTACCCCTTGATATCTAGCTGCCCTTACACCTATCTCAGGTGTAGGGGCAGCATCTTGCTTAATCGATATTTAGTAGATCTGATCCGTTATAGTTGCTCCTTGTTCCTCAAGGATTGGTTTGATATCTGTATGGTTAGGACTTATAAACGGGTTGAACGATCCGGTAGTGCGTGAGGTGTGGTTTATTAAGCTCTAGAGGGATTGTTCCGGGGATCAACTTTACGTTGGTTTTTAGGCCTCTTTAGGGCTGGTTTTCCGCTATCTTACGTATCTGCTAGGCTCAACTACGCATAGGATGTTTCGATTATACGGTGAAAACCCTAGACTATCGTAGATTAGTTTAGCTTGATATTGATAAAGCATGATCCCCATGTCCTTATAAATCTAACATGAACCATGGGGCAATCGGCTCTTTGAGCCGATCCACAGAACAATTTAAGAGCCGATCGGGGCTCGTATTTAATGTTTACGTGTTTCAAATGCAGGAAATTAGTCGAAGCAATCCATCACCTTCCTGACCAGGTATAGGTCAGGTGGCACGCCCTCGTAAGCACCAGGACGCGTGTACCAGAAGGCTTTGCGGGCCGTCGCCTGAGGGACCAGGGTCAGCCGCAATCCTGGGAGCCTCCCGGCTCTACGGTGTTGCCCGTCGCTGCTCGCCGGTGGGTTTCTGACCGCAACACATTCTCCGGATTAGAGGTGGGCCGCGATTAAGATGAGCTTGAAGAATATACACGGAAGATATACATGAATCGGCCTTGTATACAAAGTTTGGGCTAGTTTCCCCGTGTATCTGTAAATATAGTAGGATACGTGTCGGTTAGATAGAATTTGGCTCGTGCACGGTTGGGATTATTCCCACGTTAGAAAGTCTACGGACTATAAATATGTATCTAGGGTTATTGAGAAGAACAACAATCACGTTCACAACAAATCAATCTAGGCGCATCGCCACCCCTTGTTTCGAGGGTTTCTCCCGGGTAAGCAACATGCTGCCTAGATCGCATCTTGCGATCTAGGCAGTATCAGTTTATTCGTTATTGGTGTTGCTCGTGCTGAAGCCTTTTTGATGGCGAGCAACACCCTTATCTTAGGTGTTTTGGGGTTGATCACAATGCTTTCACGATGCAATTGTTTAGTTACGCTACCCCTTGATATCTAGCTGCCCTTACACCTATCTCAGGTGTAGGGGCAGCATCTTGCTTAATCGATATTTAGTAGATCTGATCCGTTATAGTTGCTCCTTGTTCCTCAAGGATTGGTTTGATATCTGTATGGTTAGGCCTTATAAATGGGTTGAACGATCCGGTAGTGCGTGAGGTGTGGTTTATTAAGCTCTAGAGGGATTGTTCCGGGGATCAACTTTACGTTGGTTTTTAGGCCTCTTTAGGGCTGGTTTTCCGCTATCTTACGTATCTGCTAGGCTCAACTACGCATAGGATGTTCCGATTATACGGTGAAAACCCTAGATTATCGTAGATTAGTTTAGCTTGATATTGATAAAGCATGATCCCCATGTCCTTATAAATCTAACATGAACCATGGGGCAATCGGCTCTTTGAGCCTATCCACAGAACAATTTAAGAGCCGATCGGGGCTCGTATTTAATGTTTACGTGTTTGCCATGCAGGAAATTAGTCGAAGCAATCCATCACCTTCCTGACCAGGTATAGGTCAGGTGGCACGCCCTCGTAAGCACCAGGACGCGTGTACCAGAAGGCTTTGCGGGCCGTCGCCTGAGGGACCAGGGTCAGCCGCAATCCTGGGAGCCTCCCGGCTCTACGGTGTTGCCCGTCGCTGCTCACCGGTGGGTTTCTGACCGCAACACATTCTCCGGATCAGAGGTGGGCCGCGATTAAGATGAGCTTGAAGAATATACACGGAAGATATACATGAATTGGCCTTGTATACAAAGTTTGGGCTAGTTTGCCCGTGTATCTGTAAATATAGTAGGATACGTGTCGGTTAGATAGAATTTGGCTCGTGCACAGTTGGGATTATTCCCACGTTAGAAAGTCTACGGACTATAAATATGTATCTAGGGTTGTTGAGAAAAACAACAATCACGTTCACAACAAATCAATCTAGGCGCATCGCCACCCCTTGTTTCGAGGGTTTCTCCCGGGTAAGCAACATGCTGCCTAGATCGCATCTTGCGATCTAGGCGATATCGCTTATTCGTTATTGGTGTTGCTCGTGCCGAAGCCTTTTTGATGGCGAGCAACACCCTTATCTTAGGTGTTTTGGGGTTGATCACAATGCTTTCACGATGCAATTGTTTAGTTACGCTACCCCTTGATATCTAGCTGCCCTTACACCTATCTCAGGTGTAGGGGCAGCATCTTGCTTAATCGATATTTAGTAGATCTGATCCGTTATAGTTGCTCCTTGTTCCACAAGGATTGGTTTGATATCTGTATGGTTAGGCCTTATAAACGGGTTGAACGATCCGGTAGTGCGTGAGGTGTGGTTTATTAAGCTCTAGAGGGATTGTTCCGGGGATCAACTTTACGTTGGTTTTTAGGCCTCTTTAGGGCTGGTTTTCCGCTATCTTACGTATCTGCTAGGCTCAACTACGCATAGGATGTTCCGATTATACGGTGAAAACCCTAGACTATCGTAGATTAGTTTAGCTTGATATTGATAAAGCATGATCCCCATGTCCTTATAAATCTAACATGAACCATGGGGCAATCGGCTCTTTGAGCCGATCCACAGAACAATTTAAGAGCCGATCGGGGCTCGTATTTAATGTTTACGTGTTTGCCATGCATGAAATTAGTCGAAGCAATCCATCACCTTCCTGACCAGGTATAGGTCAGGTGGCACGCCCTCGTAAGCACCAGGACGCGTGTACCAGAAGGCTTTGCGGGCCGTCGCCTGAGGGACCAGGGTCAGCCGCAATCCTGGGAGCCTCCCGGCTCTACGGTGTTGCCCGTCGCTGCTCGCCGGTGGGTTTCTGACCGCAACACATTCTGGCACGCCCGGTGGGACACCTCTACAGCAACCACTACGTCGACATCTGCAGCAACCATGTCAAAAGCCGCGGATGAGGTGGTGGGCGAACCAGTCACGTACGCAGATCTGCCGGAAGAACACAAGAAGAAGTACGATGAGATGAAAACCATCTTAGAAGCCGATCTCATCGGCTCTTTCACGAAGACCCGTTCACATGGCATCAGATGGAAAGGGTTCTCCCCTGAAGGGGCCCTCGATGAAGTGGACCTCTCTACCTCTTCAGAGGAACGCACCAGAGCTCTACGCCAGGAGATTAATTACATGGTAGCTCATTCCCTACACCGCCATTCTGAGAGCTTGGTGAATGCTTTTGAGCGCGTTGCGGCCCGAGTGGTGCAAGAGATCATGAAGCATCAGTACTCTCCTTCAGGACCTACCCTGGGAACTCACCAGGGAGAGATACCACTCCAGATTAGACTGCCGCTGCCATTCGCGCTCGCAGCACCAGAACCGCCGGGTTCACCGGCGTACGTTGTCTACAAGGTTGGAGGCGATCCTAGCGATTGCCAATTCCTATATGAGCCGCCCAAGGAAATCCCACATGGATACGTGTGCACATACGTGCCGGACCGCAATGCCTTGGCGCGCACAAGCCAGGTCGCACCAACAGGGATCTCTGGAGTAGATGCTGACAAACAAGCATGGCTGGCTAAATATGCTACTGGAACGAGTCATGAAGGTTCGGTCCCTACAACTAATGCCATGGAGCAGATCAGCACTATCTTGAGAGACCAGTTCGGCATCTTGCCGAAGAGGAAAGCAATCGGCTATTCCAAGCCGTACCCCGACGAGTACAATCTGATCCCGCTGCCACCCAAATATCGGCTCCCTGAATTCTCAAAATTCAATGGAGCGGAAGGAGCTAGCTCAATAGAGCACGTAAGCCAATATTTGGCACAGCTGGGCTTGATTTCAGTGTCAGACCCGTTACGTGTGAGGTTTTTCGCACAATCTCTTACAGGATCAGCCTTTGGATGGTACACCTCGTTGCCACCAAACTCAGTCCGCACATGGAAACAGCTAGAGGAACAGTTTCACGTGCAATATCACTCAGAAGCTACCGAGGCTGGCATCGCCGATCTAACACAAGTGCGGCAGAAGCGAGGAGAAACAGTATCTGAATACATCCAACGTTTCAGGTCTGTCAGGAACCGATGTTATTTGGTTCGATTATCTGAGAAGGAAGCAATCGATCTGGTAGTACTGGGTCTCGCGACGCCGATCAAGGACCTGACTTCCCAAGCAGAGTACAGTTCATTTTCGCACATGGTGCAGAAACTCACATCATATGAGCAGCGACACCCTGAATTGTACCAAGACAAGTTCAAGCGTCCGATAGGCCTGGTTGAGATGGAAGAAACTGAAGATCCTACACCAGACCTAGAAGTAGCTATAGCTGAATGGGCTCGGGGGGCAAACCCCGTGTCTTGCAAATGGGTGAAACAACCAGGGCCTCCAAAAGGGTTTGACTTTGATTTAAGCAAAACTGAGCAGATTTTTGATTTGCTGCTGAAAGAGAAACAGCTGAAGTTACCCGAAGGCCACATGATCCCTACGTCACAAGAGATGAATGGCAGGCCATACTGCAAATGGCATCACACGTTCACCCACGCCACCAACGACTGCAAAGTATTGCGCGCACAAATTCAAATGGCGATAGAATCAGGCCGATTAATCTTCGGACAATTTGCCATGAAAGTAGACACACATCCGTTTCCTGGCGTCAACATGGTGGATCTCAGTCACTCCATAAGATGCGAGCCAGGTTTCTCTTTTGATGTCAACATGGCCGGGCTGGTGAACCGCCATGGAAAGGATAAAGCAGAAAGCAGTCACGCCCGTGGCAAGGATAAAGAGGAGGCCGATCCACGCGACCGGCCCTGATATGATGACAGACGATACTTGCCCGAGGAAGAAGTGAGAAGCGTGCGGTATCAACGACCACTCTCTGCGCATCTCCTTAACAAATATGAGCAGCAGTATGACCGACGTCGGCGCTACGGCGTAGATGATGAGAGATATCGTCAGTCTGATACAGATGACAGGAAGTATCGTCGATATGATAGAGACAACGACGGGTATGAGCATCACGCTAGAGGGAGGTCAAGAGAGCGAGAAGACATGGATAGGCATTGGAACTGTCCTTTCTTTAAACACTGCTGGGACTCAGGAATGAGCCGATTACCTACAATCGAGAACTGCCCAGAGTGTAGACAGCAGATGAAGGGAACAAATGAAGTTTCAGTGTTCAAGCGTGTAGGGCCTCTCCCACCTCAGAACAAACGAGCTGAGTCATCAATGAGAAGCCACGAGAGAGGAGCTACAGGCATTTGAAAGCTCTATACCTAAAAGGTTATATCGATGGGCAGCCTGTCAGCAAGATGTTGGTTGACACGGGAGCGGCAGTCAACATAATGCCGTATTCCATGCTACGACGTTTGGGACGTTCCAACGACGATCTGATCAAGACCAACGTCACATTAAGCGATTTCAACGGCCAAGCATCAGAAGTAAACGTGTTCTGAATGTAGATCTGACCGTAGGTCAAAAAACCATCCCTACCTCGTTCTTCATCGTCGACAGCAAAAGCACCTACGCTGTCCTGCTAGGAAGGGATTGGATTCACGCTAACTGTTGCATTCCATCCACAATGCACCAATGCATCATACGAGTGGGATGGAGATGAAGTGGAGGTTGTTCGAGCGAGATGACTCAATCACGATCTCACTAGCTGCCATGAATATTTGGGATGCAGACGACCAAGAGCCGCTCTCTGGAATCAGTTTGGATGGCTGTGAACGCATCGAAGCTTCAAAAAGCGGAGTGAGGCCTAAAAACCAACGTATGCTGGAATTTGGAGACCATTTACCATATGCCTTGTCCTTAGTCCCCAAGGGCAATACAGCTTCCCATACCAGATCACCAACATGGAACTCCTTTGGCTTCACCTTCTTATTATATGCGCGAGCCACCTTGGCCTAATTCTGGTGATAACACATGTCCCCCTGGTTTTGGAAATGATAATTCCAAAATCACTCTGCTTTTTCTTCGTCGGGTCATGTCGTGGCAGAGCAGAACCATCGCAGTATCCTTCATCATGACGCCTTGCCTTCTCAACTTCTCTGCACGATTTGATAGTTCTTTGGCACCACTTCCTCGGAAACTGCTGCAACATTAACTCCCCCATATCCCATTATTTAACCACGTCGAACAGTTCGCCTCTTCATCCTCTTGCTCAGTACTAGCCATCGGCAAAAAACCCCCTTCCTCTGTAGCCATGTCTTCTTCCTCCTCCTCCTCCTCGGCCACATCAGGTCTCTCCTACGTATCGTCTCCCTCTCGTGAGCCGACGCCAGAGTGGGGCTCATTGGCGACGCACGACATCCTCGCCCCAACGACGTGGGACAAAGAGGACCATGATTCCTCCGTCTGGTCCGAGGATGACAAGTCCTTGACCGACGGAGAGGACGACCTCCAATTCCTCGTCGACGGGGAGGAGGAGGCGGAGAGCGAGGACGACCGCTTCTCCTGGGACGACTTCACCTCCTCCGACGAGGAGGAGGAAGAGGAGGACGACACCTCCTCCGACGAATATCCGCCGGCAAAGCGCTTCCGCGCCTGGTGGGACGACGACGACGACGACGACGACGAGGAAGACGAGGCTCCCGTAGAGGGCTACGGGAGCAGCGACGAAGAACCCGCCAATAGCTGCGCCGGCGGCAGCGATGACGACGACGAGGGCAGCAACGGCCCGTAGATTTAGGAAGTAGTGCAGGACCAGTAGTAGTAGTGCATTAGACATCGGATGATCCTTTTGAGAGCCATCGGCTCTTTCTTGTAAAATCTTTCTGTTAATCAATGAAAAATACTCCACCGATTTGGTCCTCCAATTTTAATCATTCCGATTGCCAAAGTAGATCAACGCACCAAGGACCGATAGCAACATATCGGCCTTTCACCCTCAAACGCCCATAAGGCCGAGCTCAAATCCTAAATCAGACAGATATCCAAGCAAACACTCCTCGAATTCAGACTGTAACTTGATATCTGACCACAACATTTTGCAACTCTAAAATCGATGGCTGTACATCGGCTGTTTTGTTCTCAAGTCGATGTCCGTGCATCGGCTGTTTTATTCTTAAGTCGATGACCGTGCATCGGCTAAAAAGTTTTTACTGGCCGATTTAAAAATCGGCCCCCGTATCTCACTGCCCATCATCCCACATACTTGGGAAATACTTCTTGAGATGCTGGCCATTGACAGCCACTGGGAACTTCACGCCATCCAACTGCTCGAGCATGTATGCATTACCCTTCAAAACTTGGTCAACTTTGTACGGGCCATGCCAATTTGGAGACCATTTACCATATGCCTTATCCTTAGTCCCCAAGGGCAATACAGCTTCCCATACCAGATCACCAACATGGAACTCCTTTGGCTTCACCTTCTTATTATATGCGCGAGCCACCTTGTCTTTATTCTCCTTGATTTTCTCAAGTGACCATAGTCTGAGTTCCGTTGCATCCTCAATGCTATCGCTCATTAGGGCTGCATATTCTTCAGCAGTTAAATCATTCTGAAATGTTATCCGTCTCGACCCAGCCTTGATTTCCCAGGGTAACACAGCTTCTTGTCCATAGACCAGCTGGTATGGTGAGGTTTTTATTGCTCCATGACACGACATGCGATAAGCCCACAAAGCTTCTGACAATACCTCATGCCATCGTCTAGGGTGCTCGTCGATTTTCCTCTTAATCAGCTTGATCAGGCTCTTGTTGGACGCTTCAGCCTGCCCATTTGCTTGAGCATAGTATGGAGACGATCGGATCAGCTTGATTCCCATATCCTCGCAGAATTTTCTAAACTCCTTAGAAACGAAGACCGAACCTCCATCGGTCGTGATAGTCTGGGGAATCCCGAATCTATGAATGACATGTTCCAACACGAAACTGATGACATCCTTCGATGCTACTGACTTCATAGGGATGGCCTCCACCCATTTAGTGAAGTAATCTGTGATGGCCAGAACCCATTCATGGTTTTTGCTCGATGGAGGATGAATTTTGCCGATCATATCCATGCCCCAACCTCGGAATGGCCAAGGTTTGATGATAGGATTCATTGCTGACGCGGGTACCATCTGAATGCTCCCAAACCTGTAGCATGCTTGACACCCTTTATAATACTTGAAACAATCTTCAAGCATGGTGGGCCAATAAAATCCCGATCGCCTGATCAACCACTTCATCTTATGAGCCGATTGGTGAGTTCCACAGGCACCCTCATGCACCTCATGTAAGAGCCGATTGGACTCGGCTGGTCCCAGACATTTGAGAAGTACTCCTTCCAAAGTCCTGTAGAACATGTCATCGCCAATCAGGACGTACTTCATGGCCCTGTATCTTATCCGTTTAGGTGCCCCCCGAGCTGGATCTTTCAAGTAATTGAAGATATCGGCTCTCCAATCATCTGGTTCCATGAACTGCACCTGAAAATCGGCTCCGTCTGCTACGTCCTTGTATCCTGACGCTGTCTGTGCGAGATCGTTTGCCTCGGTATTTTGCGACCTTGGGATCCAACTGAAGTTTATATACCTGAACTGTGCCATCAGCTCACGGCATTGCATCCACAATGGGAAGAGCGACTCGCTCTCACACTTGTACTCTTCCGTGAGTTGAGAAATCACCAATTTGGAGTCTCCAAAGATCTCAACCGCTTCTGCCCCAGCGTCCAATAGCAACTCCATTCCCTTGCATATCGCTTCATACTCAGCAACATTGTTGGTGCAAGGGGTAGATATCGTGATGGAGAAGGAAAATGTTGCCCCCTAGGCGACACGAGTAGCACGCCGATGCCGCAACCATCCTCACAGACCGATCCATCGAAGAACATGGCCCATGCACGCACAGATAGTACTGCCACGTCCGTGTTTATTCGTTCAGCAATAAGATTGGCCAACGCTTGTCCCTTAACTGCTTTCGCAGGTTGATACCGGATATCAAATTCCGATAACGCAAACATCCATTTGCCGAGTCGGCCTTTCAACACAGTGGCCGACAGCATGTGCTTGATGACATCCGATTTGGATATGACGATGATTTCTGCCGACAGCAAGATGTGCTGAATCTTGGTGCAGGTGAAAAATAGACAGAGGCACAACTTCTCAATTTCGGGGTACCTTGTTTCTGCATCCAACATCCTTCTGCTGTGGTAAAAAACCACTTTTTCCAGACCATCATAAACCTGCACCACCACTGATGCGATGGAGGTATCAGCTACTGACAAGTAAATGTAGAATGGTCTGTCTTGCTGTGGCGGAACTAACACAGGTGGCTTCGTTAGGTACTCCTTAATCTCGTCAAATGCTCGTTGTTGCTCTGCCCCCCAGCGAAACTCCTCATCGGACTTGATTTTGACCAATCCCATGAACGGCTCGATTCGTCCTGACAAGTTGGAGATAAACCTTCTGACGAAATTAATTTTGCCGATGAGACATTGGAGCTCCTTCTTCGTGGTGGGTGGCTTCATCGATCGCACTGCCTCTTGACTTTTCAGGCCGATCTCAATTCCGCGTTCATGAACCAAGAAACCCAGGAACTGACCGGCCGTCACACCAAAGGCACACTTCTTTGGATTCATTCTTAGTCCGAACTTCCTAGTTCGGTCCAGGACGTGTTGCAAATCCTCCAAGTGTCCGTCCATCGAAACAGACTTGACCACCACGCCATCGATGTAAATTTCCACCAATTTGCCGATTAAATCATGAAAGATGTAATTCATGGCTCTTTGGTATGTTCCGCCGGCATTCTTCAGTCCAAACGTCATGACTACATATTCAAACAAGCCCACCGAGCCTAGCACTCTGAATGCAGTCTTGTGTATATCTTCTGGAGCCATAAAAATTTGGTTGTAGCCGGCATTGCCATCCATGAAACTTAAAATTTTATGACCAACAGCTGCATTGATCAATGTCTCTGCTACTGGCATTGGATATTCATCCTTTGGAGTGGCTCTGTTGAGGTTCCGAAAATCTATGGCGACGCGCCATCGGCCGTCCTTCTTCTCCACAGGTACGACATTGGAAATCCATTCAGCGTACCTGCATGGCCTGATGAACCCGGCGTCCAACATCTTCTGGATCTCTTTCTTGACTTCCACCAAGATTTCGGCCTTCATCTGTCGTGCTCGCTGCTGGAACGGCCGAAATCCTTTCTTCAGAGGGAGCCGATGCTCAATGATGCTCATGTCTAACCCAGGCATCTCCGTATAATCCCATGCAAAACAATCTGGGTACTCTTTCAACAAGGCTATCGTCAGGCCCCTCAGATGCGGATCCAACTTTTTGCTGATAAATGTTGGTCGTGGCTTATCCCCAGGACCAATGTCAATCTCTTCCAGCTCATCAGCTGATGTAAACCCATACCCCAGCTTTCCATCGCCTGCTAGATCAATGTTGAACACAGGTAAAATGCATGTTGAGGATAATTTTGGCCGATCGCTAGAATCGGCCTCCTTTTTCATTGCAATGCTCAATGAGGGTTTACAACTTCTTGGTGCTTCACTATGGCTACGTGACGCGCTTGAGGTAAGATTACTACTTTTCATATTTTGGGGCCGATCGCGGGGATCGGCCTTGCCACGTACGTCTAGTGCCTTAGATCTTGCTACTCTGTCAGGCCGGTGGATAAGACCAGCCTCACTCCGTTTTTTGAAGCTTCGATGCGTTCACAGCCGTCCAAACTGATTCCAGAGAGCGGCTCTTGGTCGTCTGCATCCCAAATATTCATGGCAGCTAGTGAGATCGTGATTGAGTCATCTGCCTGAACAACCTCCACTTCATCTCCATCCCACTGTATGATGCATTGGTGCATTGTGGATGGAATGCAACAGTTAGCGTGAATCCAATCCCTTCCTAGCAGGACAGCGTAGGTGCTTTTGCTGTCGACGATGAAGAACGAGGTAGGGATGGTTTTTTGACCTACGGTCAGATCTACATTCAGAACACCTTTTGCTTCTGATGCTTGGCCGTTGAAATCGCTTAATGTGACGTTGGTCTTGATCAGATCGTCGTTGGAATGTCCCAAACATCGTAGCATGGAATACGGCATTATGTTGACTGCCGCTCCCGTGTCAACCAACATCTTGCTGATAGGCTGCCCATCGATATAACCTTTTAGGTATAGAGCTTTCAAATGCCTGTAGCTCCTCTCTCGTGGCTTCTCAAAGATCACTGGCCGTGGATCGCAGTCGAATTGAGCCACCAATACTTCCTCGTCGTTTGGGGCACAAAACTCTGACGGGAGTATGAACACCATGTTTGTATCAGCCGATGCCTCTGCATCGGCTTTTGTCTGTTTGGGGCGCCACACTTTCTTTGGCGGGCGCGTCTCCGTCTCCAATGTTTGCTGAATTTTCACGGCCAGATCGGGCCGTGCCTTCCTCAACGTGTACAGGTACTGCGCCTCGGCTTCCTCCAGGTTTCGTAGCCGCTGCACCCTACGCTTCTGAGAATGGCTGAGTCCATCAGGGCACCACCTTGGCCGGTGGTACCTATCTTCTTCTTCATCTGACTCCTCAAAGTCTTCATCTTGAGATGACTCAGCTCA
This sequence comes from Lolium rigidum, assembly GCF_022539505.1. NCBI lineage: Eukaryota > Viridiplantae > Streptophyta > Magnoliopsida > Poales > Poaceae > Lolium > Lolium rigidum. The sequence goes on along the minus strand of NC_061508.1, from coordinate 258,576,646 downwards.
TTTGTTCTGAGGTGGGAGAGGCCCTACACGCTTGAACACTGAAACTTCATTTGTTCCCTTCCTCTGCTGTCTACACTCGGGCAGTTCTCGATTGTAGGTAATCGGCTCATTCCTGAGTCCCAGCAGTGTTTAAAGAAAGGACAGTTCCAATGCCTATCCATGTCTTCTCGCTCTCTTGACCTCCCTCTAGCGTGACGCTCATACCCGTCGTTGTCTCTATCATATCGACGATACTTCCTGTCATCTATATCAGACCGACGATATCTCTCATCATCTACGCCGTAGCGCCGACGTCGATCATACTGCTGCTCATATTTGTTAAGGAGATGCGCGGAGAGTGGTTGTTGATACCGCACGCTTCTCACTTCTTCCTCGGTCAAGTATCGTCTGTCATCATATCGGGGCCGGTCGCGTGGGTCGGCCTCCTCTTTATCCTTGCCACGGGCGTGACTGCTTTCTGCTTTATCCTTTCCATGGCGGTTCACCAGCCCGGCCATGTTGACATCAAAAGAGAAACCTGGCTCGCATCTTATGGAGTGACTGAGATCCACCATGTTGACGCCAGGAAACGGATGTGTGTCTACTTTCATGGCAAATTGTCCGAAGATTAATCGGCCTGATTCTATCGCCATTTGAATTTGTGCGCGCAATACTTTGCAGTCGTTGGTGGCGTGGGTGAACGTGTGATGCCATTTGCAGTATGGCCTACCATTCATCTCTTGTGACGTAGGGATCCTGTGGCCTTCGGGTAACTTCAGCTGTTTCTCTTTCAGCAGCAAATCAAAAATCTGCTCAGTTTTGCTTAAATCAAAGTCAAACCCTTTTGGAGGCCCTGGTTGTTTCACCCATTTGCAAGACACGGGGTTTGCCCCCCGAGCCCATTCAGCTACAGCTACTTCTAGGTCTGGTGTAGGATCTTCAGTTTCTTCCATCTCAACCAGGCCTATCGGACGCTTGAACTTGTCTTGGTACAATTCAGGGTGTCGCTGCTCATATGATGTGAGTTTCTGCACCATGTGCGACAATGAACTGTACTCTGCTTGGGAAGTCAGGTCCTTGATCGGCGTCGCGAGACCCAGTACTGCTAGATCGATTGCTTCCTTCTCAGATAATCGAACCGAATAACATCGGTTCCTGACAGTCCTGAAACGTTGGATGTATTCAGATACTGTTTCTCCTCGCTTCTGCCGCACTTGTGTTAGATCGGCGATGCCAGCCTCGGTAGCTTCTGAGTGATATTGCACGTGAAACTGTTCCTCTAGCTGTTTCCATGTGCGGACTGAGTTTGGTGGCAACGAGGTGTACCATCCAAAGGCTGATCCCGTAAGAGATTGTGCGAAAAACCTCACACGTAACGGGTCTGACACTGAAATCAAGCCCAGCTGTGCCAAATATCGGCTTGCGTGCTCTATTGAGCTAGCTCCTTCCGCTCCATTGAATTTTGAGAATTCAGGGAGCCGATATTTGGGTGGCAGCGGGATCAGATCGTACTCGTCGGGGTACGGCTTGGAATAGCCGATTGCTTTCCTCTTCGGCAAGATGCCGAACTGGTCTCTCAAGATAGTGCTGATCTGCTCCATGGCATTAGCTGTAGGGACCGAACCTTCATGACTCGTTCCAGTAGCATATTTAGCCAGCCATGCTTGTTTGTCGACATCTACTCCAGAGATCCCTGTTGGTGCGATCTGGCTTGTGCGCGCCAAGGCATTGCAGTCCGGCACGTATGTGCACACGTATCCATGTGGGATTTCCTTGGGCGGCTCATATAGGAATTGGCAATCGCTAGGATCGCCTCCAACCTTGTAGACAACGTACGCCGGTGAACCCGGCGGTTCTGGTGCTGCGAGCGCGAATGGCAGCGGTGGTCTAATCTGGAGTGGTATCTCTCCCTGGTGAGTTCCCAGGGTAGGTCCTGACGGAGAGTATTGATGCTTCATGATCTCTTGCACCACTCGGACCGCAACGCGCTCAAAAGCGTTCACCAAGCTCTCAGAATGGCGGTGTAGGGAATGAGCTACCATGTAATTAATCTCCTGGCGTAGAGCTCTGGTGCGTTCCTCTGAAGAGGTAGAGAGGTCAACTTCATCGAGGGCCCCTTCAGGGGAGAACCCTTTCCATCTGATGCCATGTGAACGGGTCTTCGTGAAAGAGCCGATGAGATCGGCTTCTAAGATGGTTTTCATCTCATCGTACTTCTTCTTGTGTTCTTCCGGCAGATCTGCGTACGTGACTGGTTCGCCCACCACCTCATCCGTGGCTTTTGACATGGTTGCTGCAGATGTCGACGTAGTGGTTGCTGTAGAGGTGTCCCACCGGGCGTGCCACATCAGTGAGCCTGGCAAATGGATATACACGGAATTTGACCGGATCAGAGGTGGGCCGCGATTAAGATGAGCTTGAAGAATATACACGGAAGATATACATGAATCGGCCTTGTATACAAAGTTTATATCGTTCAGTACTAGCTCAGTACTACTACTGGTCCTACGGTGTAGCCACCTCCCGGCTCTACGGTGTTGCCCGTCGCTGCTCGCCGGTGGGTTTCTGACCGCAACACAACTCTTTAGTCTTCACATGAATCTTTCGCACAAAATCTGCAGTCTTTGATGCCTCCATATTGACTCTCTCATGTATGGGCAAAGGCAACAAGTTAAGTGGAGTAATGGGTTTGAAACCATACACCACCTCAAAGGGACACAACTCTGTGGTAGAATGTACCGCCCTGTTATAAGCAAACTCCACATGAGGCAAACAATCTTCCCACTCCTTCAGGTTCTTCTTGATCATGGATCTCAACAGTTGTGACAATGTTCTATTCACCACTTCAGTTTGACCATCAGTTTGGGGATGACAAGTAGTGCTGAAAAATAGTTTCGTCCCCAGCTTTCTCCAAAGCGTCTACCATAAGTAGCTCATGAACTTTACGTCACGATCAGAAACAATAGTCTTTGGGACTCCATGTAAACGTACAATCTCCCTGAAAAACATGTTAGCAATATGTGACGCATCGTCGCTCTTGTGGCAGGCAATAAAATGTGACATCTTAGAGAATCTATCCACTACCACAAATATAGAATCATGACCTCTCTTAGTACGCGGCAAACCCAACATAAAATCCATACTAATGTCTTCCCATGGTGTAGTATGTTCCGGTAATGGAGTATACAAACCGTGAGGCTTCAGCTTGGACTTGGACTTATTGCAAGTAATGCATCTCTTCACATATCTGTCCACATCCCACCTCATCTTTGGCCAATAAAAGTGTTCAGATAGCATGAGTAGCATCTTCTCACGCCCAAAGTGATCCATCAAACCTCCAGCATGAGATTCCTACAATAAGAGCAAACGCACAGACGATTTTGGAACACATAGTTTGTTAGCTCTAAACAAGAATCCATCATGTATGTGATATTTCTTTCAAGCTTTACCAATAGCACACAAGCGATATGGTTCAGCAAAATCATGATCAGTAGCATACAAATCACATAGTATCTCTAATCCAGGAATTTTAACATGAAGTTGTGTTAAGAGCATATTCTTCCTAGATAGAGCATCAGCAACAATATTATCTTTTCCCTTCTTATGCTTAATAATGTATGGAAAAGACTCAATGAACTCAACCCATTTAGAAAGATACCTATGCAAGTTAGATTGAGCTTTCAGATATTTTAAAGCTTCATGATCAGAATGTATGATAAATTCTTTTGGCCACAAGTAATGTTGCCAAACCTCAAGAACTCTAATTAAAGCATACAATTCTTTATCATATATAGGATAGTTCAACTTAGCACCAGAAAGTGTCTCAGAAAAATATGCAATTGGGCGACCCTCTTGCATCAACACACCACCAATTCCAATACCACTAGCATCACATTCAATCTCAAATTGCTTATTGAAATCAGGAAGTGCAAGCAACGGTGCAGAAGTTAAGAATCTTTTCAGCTCATCAAAAGCATGATCTTGGGCTGCGCCCCACTCAAAAACAACACCCTTTTTAGTTAATTCATTCAAAGGTGCAGTAATAGTACTAAAATTGGGCACAAATCTTCTGTAGAACCCAGCTAGACCATGAAAACTTCTTACTTGACTCACATTCATGGGAGTAGGCCAATTTTGAATAGCTTCAATTTTTTGACACATCTACTTCTACTCCATGCTTAGAAACAACATAACCCAAAAATATGACCTTATCTTTGCAAAATGTGCACTTCTCAAAATTACCATAGAGTTTATTAGCATGCAACACTTGCAAAATATGTCGAATATGTATAGTATGATCAGATTCATTGCGGCTGTAGATTAATATATCATCAAAGTATACAACCACAAATTTGCCAATAAAAGCACGCAAACACATGGTTCATCAGTCTCATGAAAGTGCTAGGTGCATGAGTTAAACCAAAAGGCATTACTAACCACTCATATAAACCAAATTTTGCTTTAAAGGTTGTTTTCCATTAATCCCCCTCTTTCATCCTAATTTAATGATAACCACTATGCAAATAAATTTTAGAGAAAACAGCAGCACCACTTAATTCATCTAGCATATCCTCTAAACGGGGAATAGGATGAAGATATCGAATAGTAATGTTGTTTATCGCTCTACAATCTACACACATGCGCCATGTACCATCTTTCTTTGGAACTAGAATAACAGGAACATCACAAGGACTAAGGCTTATGCGGATATAACCTTTGTCGAGTAGCGCTTGTTGTAAGGGTATATTGCCCCTATGAGTGGTTTTGGTAATTAATGACAACCCCTATGGACTAATGTTTTCATTGAGTTTATATGAAGGAATATTCCATAGGTACTACTTGTACTCCATGTGTTGGATTCAAGTATGGATGCCATGAAGATAAAGGTATATCTTGTGTATTGGCATCAAGATCATCGGTATGAAGATATATATGTGATATGATCAAGAAGAAGAAATGAAGATGGAGTTCTTATGTGGAACTCAATATTAGCCATGCTCTATCTTATGTGAGTATGAGAAGATACAAGGATTGAGTTGGGCAAGTTCAAGATGAGCATCTTGAGTTGATCACATGCTTGAAGCTTGCCGTCCATTTGGTGATAATGGACATGTGAAGATGTGCATCAATGGAGATTTCCCATCATAGTGTATGGGGGAGCATTTGTGAGTCTTCACGAAGCAACATTGATCAAGTGAGGCATTCCGGCTTGTGTAGAGCTTGAAGTGTTATCATCAAGATCAAGCGGGATGCTCAAGGCAAAGGTATGACCTTGATAGGTTTTCCTTTTACCGGTCTCAAGGTGGTTGATGGGAGACCGGATTATAGGATAGATAGCCGCACTATTAAGAGGGGCTTTCGGTTGAGTAACTTGATCACATCGTCCTAGGGAGCTCAATCCTTTGCATACTTTGCATATCCTTATTGCTTCATAGTGTTTCTCTGTGTGAGGTTCTTGAGCTTGTTGCTAGCTTTACAACAAGCCCAAGTTCATCGAAAACGGAATCCGCATGCATCTTCTATTGTGTTTTCGAGTTTGGACGTCTTCACCGTTTCTTGATGGTGGGAGACTCCCTCTCTAAAATCATCTAAAATATTTTGTTGGGGTTCTATTCGTCGTTATCTTTCCAACAAAATTGGTTTCATGCGAATCGGAGTTCGGGAGCATTAGTTATTAAAGAAAAAGGAAAGAGGAGAAAAGAATAAAAAGAAAAAGAAAAAGAGAAAAAGGGGAGGGGGCCAGCCGGCCGACCGGCCCAGCCACCGGCCCACCCGGTCCGCGACCGGGTCCGGCGCTAGTGCCATCCGGGCTGCCTCCAGGGGCCTTTTGGCCCATGACCGGCGGCTGGCCCGGTCCGTGACCGGCCTGCCCGGCACTGCCCCCGGACTGGCCAGACGCCTCCCTGGGCCGTGATACGTCTCAAACGTATCTATAATTCCTTATGTTCCATGCTACTTTTATGATGATACTCACATGTTTTATACACATTATATGTCATTATTATGCATTTTCCGGCACTAACCTATTGACGAGATGCCGAAGAGCCGATTCTTGTTTTCTGCTGTTTTTGGTTTCAGAAATCCTACAAAGGAAATATTCTCGGAATTGGACGAAATCAATGCCCAGGGTCCTATTTTTCCACGAAGCTTCCAGAAGACCGAAAGGGAAACGAAGTGGGGCGATGAGGCGCCGCCACACTAGGGTCGCGCGGCCTAAGGGGGCCCGCGCCGCCCTAGCGTGTGGGGCCCCTGTCAGCCCTCCGACTCCGCCCTTCCGCCTACTTAAAGCCTTCGTTGCGAAACCCTCTGTACCGAGAGCCACGATACGGAAAACCTTCCAGAGACGCAGCCGCCACCAATCCCATCTCGGGGGATTCAGGAGATCGCCTCCGGCACCCTGCCGGAGAGGGGAATCATCTCCCGGAGGGCTCTTCATCGCCATGATCGCCTCCGGATCGATGTGTGAGTAGTTCACCCCTGGACTATGGGTCCATAGCAGTAGCTAGATGGTTGTCTTCTCCTCATTGTGCTATCATGTTAGATCTTGTGAGCTGCCTATCATGATCAAGATCATCTATATGTAATGCTACATGTTGTGTTTGTTGGGATCCGATGAATATTGAATACTATGTCAAGTTGATTATCAATCTATCATATATGTTGTTTATGTTCTTGCATGCTCTCCGTTGCTAGTAGAGGCTCTGGCCAAGTTGATACTTGTAACTCCAAGAGGGAGTATTTATGCACGATAGTGGGTTCATGCCTCCATTGAATCTGGGACAGTGACAGAAAGTTCTAAGGTTGTGGATGTGTTGTTGGCACTAGGGATAAAACATCGATGCTTTGTCTAAGGATATTTGTGTTGATTACATTACGCACCATACTTAATGCAATTGTTTGTTGTTTGCAACTTAATACCGGAAGGGGTTCGGATGATAACCTGAAAGTGGACTATTTAGGCATAGATGCATGCTGGATAGCGGTCTATGTGCTTTGTCGTAATGCCCTGATTAAATCTCATAGTACTCATCATGATATATGTATGTGCATTGTTATGCCTTCTTTATTTGTCAATTGCCCAACTGTAATTCGTTCACCCAACATGCTATTTATCTTATGGGAGAGACACCACTAGTGAACTGTTGACCCCGGTCCATTCTTTACATCTGAAATACAATCTACTGCAATACTTGTTCTTTACTGTTCTTCGCAAACAAACGTCATCATCCACACTATACATCTAATCCTTTGTTTACAGCAAGCCGGTGAGATTGACAACCTAACTGTTACGTTTGGGCAAAGTACTTTGATTGTGTTGTGCAGGTTCCACGTTGGCGCCGGAATCCCTGGTGTTGTGCCGCACTACAATCCGTCACCAACGACCTTCACGTGATCCTTGACTCCTACTGGTTCGATAAACCTTGGTTTCTTACTGAGGGAAAACTTGCTACTGTATGCATCACACCTTCCTCATGGGATTCCCAACGGACGTGTGTTAACTGCACGCATCAAGCACTTTTTCTGGCGCCGTTGCCGGGGAACTGAAGAAAAGCTACATCACGGAAATTGCCAACTCCCACGGGAACAGCTCTTTTTCTGGCGCCGTTGCCGGGGAGATCAAGACACGCTGCAAGGGGAGTCTCCCACTTCCAATCTCTTTACTTTGTTTTTGTCTTGCTTTAAATTACTTTATTTGCTGCTTTGTTTGCTCTTATATCAAAAACACACAAAAAATTAGTTGCTAGCTTTACTTTATTTACTGTCTTGATCTCTATATTAAAAACACAAAAAAATTAGTTACTTGCATTTACTTTATTTAGTTTGCTTTATTTACTACTGTTAAAATGAATACTCCTGAAAACACTAAGTTGTGTGACTTCACTAGCACAAATAATAATGATTTCCTATGCACACCTATTGCTCCACCTGCTACTGCAGCAGAATTCTTTGAAATTAAACCTGCTTTACTAAATCTTGTCATGAGAGAGCAATTTTCTGGTGTTAGTTCTGATGATGCTGCTGCCCATCTTAATAATTTTGTTGAACTTTGTGAAATACAAAAGTATAAGGATGTAGATGGTGATATTATAAAATTGAAATTGTTTCCTTTCTCCTTAAGAGGAAGAGCTAAAGATTGGTTGCTATCTTTGCCTAAGAATAGTATTGATTCATGGACTAAATGTAAAGATGCTTTCATTGGTAGATATTATCCTCCTGTTAAAATTATATCTTTGAGAAGTAGCATAATGAATTTTAAGCAATTGGATAATGAACATGTTGCTCAAGCATGGGAGAGAATGAAATCTTTGGTAAAGAATTGCCCAACCCATGGACTAACTACTTGGATGATCATCCAAACCTTCTATGCAGGATTGAATTTTTCTTCGCGGAACCTATTGGATTCAGCTGCTGGAGGAACCTTTATGTCCATCACTTTGGGGGCGGTGACAAAGCTTCTTGATGATATGATGATAAATTACTCTGAATGGCACACGGAAAGAGCTCCACAAGGTAACAAGGTAAATTCTGTTGAAGAAACCTCATCCTTGAGTGATAAGATTGATGTGATTATGTCTATGCTTGTGAATGGTAGATCTAATGTTGATCCTAATAATGTTCCTTTAGCTTCATTGGTTGCTCAAGAAGAGAATGTTGATGTGAATTTCATTAAAAGTAATAATTTCAACAACAATGCTTATAGGAATAATTCTGGTAACAACTATAGGCCATATCCTTCTGCTAATAATAATGGTTATGGTAATTCTTATGGGAATTATTACAACAATAATAGGAGTGTACCCCTGGTCTTGAAGCCATGCTTAAAGAATTTATTAGTACACAAACTGCTTTTAACAAATCTGTTGAAGAAAAGCTTGGTAAAATTGATATTCTTGCTTCTAAGGTTGATAGACTTGCCTCTGATGTTGATCTTTTAAAATTGAAAGTTATGCCTAATAAGGATAATGATAATAATATTGTTACTACAGCAAATGCCATCCAAGTTCGAATTAATGAAAATATTAGATTGATGGTTGAATTGCATGCTAGGTGGGAAAGAGAAGAAAACGAAAAACTTGCTAAAGAGAGTAATGTAGCTAAAGTTTGGACTATTACCACCACTAGTAATGATAATGATTCACATGTTTCTAAACCTCCTACTATAAATGGTAAAATAATTGGTGTTGGCAATGTTTCTGCTCCTAGTGCAAAGCGTGCAAAACTGCCTGAAACTGCTGAAACTGTTTGTGATAAAACTGCTGAAATTTTTCTAAATATTGGGGACAATGATCCCATTGCTGTAGATCATAATGGTTTAGATTTTGATGATTTTCACATCTCTGAAGTTATAATGTTCTTACAAAAACTTGCTAAAAGTCCCAATGCTAGTGCTATAAATTTGGCCTTTACCAAACATATTACAAATGCTCTCATAAAAGCTAGAGAAGATAAACTAAAACTTGAAACTTCTATTCCTAGGAAGTTAGAAGATGGTTGGGAGCCCATCATTAAGTTGAAGGTCAATGATTTTGATTGTAATGCTTTATGTGATCTTGGTGCAAGTATTTCGTTATGCCTAAGAAAATCTATGATATGCTTGACTTGCCACCATTGAAAAATTGTTATTTGGATGTTAATCTTGCTGATAATGCTATAAAGAAACCTTTGGGGAGGATTGATAATGTTCGCATTATGGTTAACAATAACCTTGTCCCCGTTGATTTTGTCGTCTTGGATATTGAATGCAATGCATCTTGTCCCATTATATTGGGAAGACCTTTTCTTCGAACTGTTGGTGCTACCATTGATATGAAGGAAGGTAATATTAAATATCAATTTCCTCTCAAGAAAGGTATGGAACACTTCCCTAGAAAGAGAATGAAGTTACCTTATGATTCTATTATTATAACAAATTATGATGTCGATGCTTCATCTCTTGATAACACTTGATTCACACTTTCTGCGCCTAGCTGAAAGGCGTTAAAGAAAAGCGCTTATGGGAGACAACCCATTATTTTACTTTTGCACTTTGTTTTATATTTGAGTCTTGGAAGTTGTTAATACTGTAGCAACCTATCCTTATATTTATTTTATTGCATTGTTGTGCCAAGTAAAGTCTTTGATAGTAAAGCCAATACTAGATTTGGATTACTGCGCAGAAACAGATTTCTTGCTGTCACGAATTTGGGCAGGGTTCTCTGTAGGTAACTCAGAACAATCTGCCAATTTACGTGCGTGATCCTCAGATATGTACGCAACTTTCATTCAATTTGAGAATTTTCATCTGAGCAAGTTAAGTGCCTCTGAAAAATTCGTCTTTACGGACTGTTCTGTTTTGACAGATTCTGCCTTTTATTTCGCATTGCCTCTTTTGCTATGTTTGATGGATTTCTTTGTTCCATTAACTTTCAGTAGCTTTGTGCAATGTCCAGAAGTGTTAAGAATGATTATGTCACCTCTGAATATATGAATTTTCAATTATGCACTAACCCTCTAATGAGTTTGTTTTGAGTTTGGTGTGGAGGAAGTTTTCAAGGGTCAAGAGAGGAGGATGATACAATATGATCAAGAAGAGTGAAAAGTCTAAGCTTGGGGATGCCCCCGTGGTTCATCCCTGCATATTTCAAGAAGACTCAAGCATCTAAGCTTGGGGATGCCTTGGGCATCCCCTTCTTCATCGACAACTTATCAGGTCACCTCTAGTGAAACTATATTTTTATTCAGTCACATCTTATGTGCTTTACTTGGAGCGTGTGTTTGTTTTTATTTTTGTTTTGTTTGAATAAAATCGGATCCTAGCATTCTTTGTTTGGGAGAGAGACACGCTCCGCTGTTGCATATGAACACATGTGTTCTTAGCTTTATTCTTAATGTTCATTGCGAAGGTTGAACTACTTCGTTCATTGATATATGGTTGGAAACGGAAAATGCTGCATGTGGTAAATGGTATAATGTCTTGAATAATTTGATATTTGGCAATTTTTGTGCTCATATAGATCATGTTTAAGCTCTTGCATCATGTACTTTGCACCCATTAATGAAGAACTACATAGAGCTTGTTAAAATTTGGTTTGCATGATTGGTCTCTAGAGTCTAGATATTTTCTGGTTAAGGTGTTTGAACAACAAGGAGACAATGTAAAGTCTTATAATGCTTACAATATGTTCATATGTGAGTCTTGCTGTACCATTTATACTTGAGTTTGCTTCAAACAACCTTGCTAGCCTAGCCTTGTATTGAGAGGGATTCTTCTCATGCATCCAAATCCTTGAGCCAAAAACTATGCCATTTGTGTCCACCATACCTACCTACCACATGGTATTTCTCTGCCATTCCAAAGTACACATTACTTGAGTGCTACCTTTAAACTTCTATTCTTTGCCTTTACAATATATAGCTCATGGGAAAATAGCCTTAAAAACTATTGTGGTGAAGAATATGTACTTATGTATCTCATTTCTTAATAAGTTGCTTGTTGAGCGGTAACCATGTTTCTGGGGACGCCATCAACTTTTACATTTGTTGAATATCATGTGAGTTGCTATGCATGTTCGTCTTGTCTGAAGTAAGGGCGATTTTCATGATCAAATGGTTTGAGTATGCATATTGTTAGAGAAGAACATTGGGCCGCTAACTAAAGCCTTGAATCATGGTGGAAGTTTCAATTTGGACACAAATCCTCAATCTCTTATGAGAATATTAACTGTTGTTGAATGCTTAAGCATTAAAAGAGGAGTCCATTATCTGTTGTCTATGTTGTCCCTGTATGGATGTCTAAGTTGAGAATAATCAAAAGCGAGAAATCCAATGCGAACTTTCTCCTTAGACCTCTGTACAGGCGGCATAGAGGTACCCCTTTGTGACACTTGGTTGAAACATATGTTATGCAATGATAATCCGTGTTAATCCAACCTAATTAGGACAAGGTGCGGGCACTATTGGTATACTATGCATGAGGCTTGCAACTTATAAGATGTCTTATACATAACACATATGATTTATTACTACCGTTGACAAAATTGTTTCTATGTTTTCAAAATGAAAAGCTCTAGCACAAAAATATTAATCCATGCTTCCCTCTGCGAAGGGCCATTCTTCTACTTTATGTTGAGTCAGTTTACCTACTTCTTTCTATCCTAGAAGCAAACACTCATGTAAACTGTGTGCATTGATTCTTACATGTTTACCTATTGCACTTGTTATATTACTTTGTATTGACAATTATCCATGAGATAAATATGTTGAAGTTGAAAGCAACTGCTGAAACTCATATCTTCCTTTGTGTTGTTTCAAAGCTTTCTACTAAGAATTCATTGCTATATGAGTAACTCTTATGCAAGTCTTATTGATGCTTGTCTTGAAAGTATTATTCATGAAAAGTCTTTGCTATATGATTCATTTGTTTACTCATTGTCTTCATCATTGCTTCGAATCGCTGCATTCATCTCATGTGCTTTACAATAGTATTGATCAGGATTATGATAGCATGTCACTTCAGAAAATATACTTGTTATCGTTTACCTACTCGAGGGCGAGTAGGAACTAAGCTTGGGGATGCTTGATACGTCTCAAACATATCTATAATTTCTTATGTTCCATGCTACTTTTATGATGATACTCACATGTTTTATACACATTATATGTCATTATTATGCATTTTCCGGCACTAACCTATTGATGAGATGCCGAAGAGCCAGTTGCTGTTTTCTGTTGTTTTTGGTTTCATAAATCCAACAAAGGAAATATTCTCGGAATTGGACGAAATCAACGCCCAGGGTCCTATTTTTCCACGAAGCTTCCAGAAGACCGAAAGGGAAACGAAGTGGGGCGACGAGGCGCCGCCACACTAGGGCCGCGTGGCCTAAGGGGGGCCCGCACCGCCCTAGCGTGTGGGGCCCCTGTCAGCCCTCCGACTCCGCCCTTCCGCCTACTTAAAGCCTTCGTCGCGAAACCCTCCGTACCAAGAGCCACGATATGGAAAACCTTCCAGAGACACAGCCGCCGCCAATCCCATCTCGGGGGATTCAGGAGATCGCCGCCGGAGAGGGGAATCATCTCCCGGAGGGCTCTTCATCCCCATGATCGCCTCCAGATCGATGTGTGAGTAGTTCACCCCTGGACTATGGGTCCATAGCAGTATCTAGATGGTTGTCTTCTCCTCATTGTGATATCATGTTAGATCTTGTGAGCTGCCTATCATGCTCAAGATCATCTATTTGTAATGCTACATGTTGTGTTTGTTGGGATCCGATGAATATTGAATACTATGTCAAGTTGATTATCAATCTATCATATATGTTGTTTATGTTCTTGCATGCTCTCCATTGCTAGTAGAGGCTCTGGCCAAGTTGATACTTGTAACTCCAAGAGGGAGTATTTATGCTCGATAGTGGGTTCATGCCTCCATTGAATGCGGGACGATGACGAGAAAGTTCTAAGGTTGTGGATGTGCTGTTGGCACTAGGGATAAAACATCGATGCTTTGTCTAAGGATATTTGTGTTGATTACATTACGCACCATACTTAATGCAATTGTCTGTTGTTTGCAACTTAATACCGGAAGGGGTTCGGATGATAACCTGAAAGTGGACTATTTAGGCATAGATGCATGCTAGATAGCGGTCTATGTACTTTGTCGTAATGCCCTGATTAAATCTCATAGTACTCATCATGATATATGTATGTGCATTGTTATGCCTTCTTTTTTTGTCAATTGCCCAACTGTAATTCATTCACCCAACATGCTATTTATCTTATGGGAGAGACACCACTAGTGAACTGTGGACCCCGGTCCATTCTTTACATCTGAAATACAATCTACTGCAATACTTGTTCTTTACTGTTCTTCACAAACAAACATCATCATCCACACTATACATCTAATCCTTTGTTTACAGCAAGACGGTGAGATTGACAACCTCACTGTTACGTTGGGGCAAAGTACTTTGATTGTGTTGTGCAGGTTCCACGTTGGCACCGGAATCCCTGGTGTTGAGCCGCACTACACTCCGTCACCAACGACCTTCACGTGATCCTTGACTCCTACTGGTTCGATAAACCTTGGTTTCTTACCGAGGGAAAACTTGCTACTGTACGCATCACACCTTCCTCTTGGGGTTCCCAACGGACGTGTGTTAACTGCACGCATCAAGCACTTTTTCTGGCGCCGTTGCCGGGGAACTGAAGAAAAGCTACATCACGGAAATTGCCAACTCCCACGGCAACAACACTTTTTCTGGCGCTGTTGCCGGGGAGATCAAGACACGCTGCAAGGGGAGTCTCCCACTTCCAATCTCTTTACTTTGTTTTTGTCTTGCTTTACTTTACCTTATTTGCTGCTTTGTTTGCTCTTATATCAAAAACACAAAAAAAATTAGTTGCTAGCTTTACTTTATTTACTGTCTTGATCTCTATATTAAAAACACACAAAAATTAGTTACTTGCATTTACTTTATTTAGTTTACTTTATTTACTACTGTTAAAATGAATACTCCTGAAAACACTAAGTTGTGTGACTTCACTAGCACAAATAATAATGATTTCCTATGCACACATATTGCTCCACCTGCTACTGCAGCAGAATTCTTTGAAATTAAACCTGCTTTACTAAATCTTGTCATGAGAGAGCAATTTTCTGGTGTTAGTTCTGATGATGCTGCTGCCCATCTTAATAATTTTGTTGAACTTTGTGAAATGCAAAAGTATAAGGATGTAGATGGTGATATTATAAAATTGAAATTGTTTCCTTTCTCCTTAAGAGGAAGAGCTAAAGATTGGTTGCTATCTTTTGCCTAAGAATAGTATTGATTCATGGACTAAATGTAAAGATTCTTTCATTGGTAGATATTATCCTCCTGCTGAAATTATATCTTTGAGAAGTAGCATAATGATTTTTAAGCAATTGGATAATGAACATGTTGCTCAAGCATGGGAGAGAATGAAATCTTTGGTAAAGAATTGCCCAACCCATGGACTAACTACTTGGATGATCATCCAAACCTTCTATGCAGGATTGAATTTTTCTTCGCGGAACCTATTGGATTCAGCTGCTGGAGGAACCTTTATGTCCATCACTTTGGGGGCGGCGACAAAGCTTCTTGATGATATGATGATAAATTACTCCGAATGGCACACTGAAAGAGCTCCACAAGGTAAGAAGGTAAATTCTGTTGAAGAAACCTCCTCCTTGAGTGATAAGATTGATGTGATTATGTCTATGCATGTGAATGGTAGATCTAATGTTGATCCTAATAATGTTCCTTTAGCTTCATTGGTTGCTCAAGAAGAGAATGTTGATGTGAATTTCATTAGAAGTAATAATTTCAACAACAATGCTTATAGGAATAATTCTGGTAACAACTATAGGCCATATCCTTCTGCTAATAGTAATGGTTATGGTAATTCTTATGGGAATTCTTACAACAATAATAGGAGTGTACCCCCTGGTCTTGAAGCCATGCTTAAAGAATTTATTAGTACACAAACTGCTTTTAACAAATCTGTTGAAGAAAAGCTTGGTAAAATTGATATTCTTGCTTCTAAGGTTGATAGACTTGCCTCTGATGTTGATCTTTTAAAATTGAATGTTATTCCTAATAAGGATAATGATAATAAGATTGTTACTACAGCAAATGCCATCCAAGTTCGAATTAATGAAAATATTAGATTGATGGCTGAATTGCATGCTAGGTGGGAAAGAGAAGAAAACGAAAAACTTGCTAAAGAGAGTAATGTAGCTAAAGTTTGGACTATTACCACCACTAGTAATGATAATGATTCACATGTTGCTAAACCTCCTACTATCAATGGTAAAATAATTGGTGTTGGCAATGTTTCTACTCCTAGTGCAAAGCATGCAAAACTGCCTGAAACTGCTGAAACTGTTTGTGATAAAACTGCTGAATTTTTTCAAAATATTGGGGACAATGATCCCATTGCTGTAGATCATAATGGTTTAGATTTTGATGATTGTCACATCTCTGAAGTTATAAAGTTCTTACAAAAACTTGCTAAAAGTCCCAATGCTAGTGCTATAAATTTGGCCTTTACCAAACATATTACAAATGCTCTCATAAAAGCTAGAGAAGATAAACTAAAACTTGAAACTTCTATTCCTAGGAAGTTAGAAGATGGTTGGGATCCCATCATTAATATGAAGGTCAATGATTTTGATTGTAATGCTTTATGTGATCTTGGTGCAAGTATTTCTGTTATGCCTAAGAAAATCTATGATATGCTTGACTTGCCACCATTGAAAAATTGTTATTTGGATGTTAATCTTGCTGATAATGCTATAAAGAAACCTTTGGAGAGGATTGATAATGTTCGCATTATGGTTAACAATAACCTTGTCCCCGTTGATTTTGTTGTCTTGGATATTAAATGCAATGCATCATGTCCCATTATATTGGGAAGACCTTTTCTTCGAACTGTTGGTGCTACCATTGATATGAAGGAAGGTAATATTAAATATCAATTTCCTCTCAAGAAAGGTATGGAACACTTCCCTAGAAAGAGAATGAAGTTACCTTATGATTCTATTATTAGAACAAATTATGATGTCGATGCTTCATCTCTTGATAACACTTGATTCACACTTTCTGCGCCTAGCTGAAAGGCGTTAAAGAAAAGCGCTTATGGGAGACAACCCATTATTTTACTTCTGCACTTTGTTTTATATTTGAGTCTTGGAAGTTGTTAATGCTGTAGCAACCTCTCCTTATCTTTATTTTATTGCATTGTTGTGCCAAGTAAAGTCTTTGATAGTAAAGCCAATACTAGATTTGGATTACTGCGCAGAAACAGATTTCTTGCTGTCACGAATTTGGGCAGGGTTCTCTGTAGGTAACTCAGAACAATCTGCCAATTTACGTGCGTGATCCTCATATATGTATGCAACTTTCATTAAATTTGAGCATTTTCATCTGAGCAAGTTAAGTGCCCCTGAAAAATTCGTCTTTACGGACTGTTCTGTTTTGACAGATTCTGCCTTTTATTTCGCATTGCCTCTTTTGCTATGTTTGATGGATTTCTTTGTTCCATTAACTTTCAGTAGCTTTGTGCAATGTCCAGAAGTGTTAAGAATGATTATGTCACCTCTGAATATATGAATTTTTAATTATGCACTAACCCTCTAATGAGTTTGTTTTGAGTTTGGTGTGGAGGAAGTTTTCAAGGGTCAAGAGAGGAGGATGATACAATATGATCAAGAAGAGTGAAAAGTCTAAGCTTGGGGATGCCCCCGTGGTTCATCCCTGCATATTTCAAGAAGACTCAAGCATCTAAGCTTGGGGATGCCCAAGGCATCCCCTTCTTCATCGACAACTTATCAGGTCACCTCTAGTGAAACTATATTTTCATTCAGTCACATCTTATGTGCTTTACTTGGAGCGTCTGTTTGTTTTTATTTTTGTTTTGTTTGAATAAAATCGGATCCTAGCATTCTTTGTTTGGGAGAGAGACACACTCCGCTGTTGCATATGAACACGTGTTCTTAGCTTTATTCTTAATGTTCATTGCGAAGGTTGAACTACTTCGTTCATTGATATATGGTTGGAAACGGAAAATGCTGCATGTGGTAAATGGTATAATGTCTTGAATAATTTGATACTTGGCAATTGTTGTGCTCATATAGATCATGTTTAAGCTCTTGCATCATGTACTTTGCACCCATTAATGAAGAACTACATAGAGCTTGTTAAAATTTGGTTTGCATGATTGGTCTCTAGAGTCTAGATATTTTCTCGGTTAAGGTGTTTGAACAACAAGGAGACGATGTAAAGTCTTATAATGCTTACAATATGTTCATATGTGAGTCTTGCTGTACCATTTATACTTGAGTTTGCTTCAAACAACCTTGCTAGCCTAGCCTTGTATTGAGAGGGATTCTTCTCATGCATCCAAATCCTTGAGCCAAAACCTATGCCCTTTGTGTCCACCATACCTACCTACCACATGGTATTTCTCTGCCATTCCAAAGTACATTACTTGAGTGCTGTCGTCGTGGTGAACAAACAGATGCCATAGGATGGCTTAATTTGGGGCCGAATGGACGCTAGAGGATTCGGGGGAGGGTTTGTGATTAGATGAGATGAACTTCCGGATGGTTTCCTCAAGAACTTAGCCGAGGCTAGAGGTTGAAGAAGAAAGACACAAGGAAGAACTCGCTCTAGATCACTTTCTTCATTGATTTTCACAGGTTACAGGTTTGTGTTTTCAGAATCTCTCCCTCTGTGTTCCGTGCATGCGTGTGAGGAGGGCTGCCCCCTCTCCTTATATAGGGGAGAGGGTGGCTTACAGGGCAAGAAACCCTAATGGCATCTTTGACTAGACAAACTACTTTACAAAGCTACTTTAATCATAGATGAGACCGGGGTCTCCTTTAATCAGGGATGCTAACGTCCTCCGGCTTCTTTCATCGTCATCCTCCTCTTTATCGTCGACCCTTCGTTTAAAGCTACTTTGCTTAGCTCATCTTTGTCTTCTAGCTTTGGAGAGGATCTTTGACCAGATCCCGCCGACTTGCTCTGCTTTCCGGTAGCCCGGTGTCTTTCCTATCCGGTTCCGGTATACCTCTCCTGAGGATACCGGCTTAGCCCCGCTTAGCCAAACGCTTATCTTGTGCTCCGGTATAAACATTAAACCGGTATCTTGATGGCTCAAACCATCCGGTTTGGCATGCCTTTGGCATACCGGGGGTCATCCCCCCAACATTAGTCCCCGAAGCTGGTATAGTCTGGCGGATTCTATCCAACAGACCATGCCAGGTTCTCACGTCTTTGGATACCGGTTTAATCTATCCGGTGCTGGGCTAGGATCCGGCATCTTTGCCCGGATTCCCGTTATCTCTCTTTGCAAGACATTTTCCGGTATCTTATCCTTCGGCATCTTAGTCATTAAACACTTCCTCGGCGAAGTCGAGAATATCTTGGGCCCCGCGCCTGTCAGTGACATGCGCACTGTGACTGACTTGTCAGTGTCAGGGGTCACTTCCCTTCGGCTTCCGCGCGCGCATTAACTGCCTCATAGCGAATCCTGGCCTCCGCTCTGGATCCGTGTGCACTTCCCTGTGGCCTTCTATTTTTACGCGTGTATCGCCACGCCACGTGGTGGCCCGTGGAGCGAACCGTCGCGGCCCACGATCCGAACCACCGAGGCCCAGCGGTTTTCGGCCCACTTCTCCCTCTTCCCTTATAAGGCGAAACCGGTCCTTCTTCTTCCTCTTCTCGCATTCTCCACTTCTTCGTGCTTAGTGCTTTTCCCCTCTGCGCCTCCGCCGCTCCGTTCGCCGTTCGAGCTCTGCCGCCCGGTGAACTTCCGCTGCTGCCCCGCCGGACGCCGCTGAACTTCACCGCGTGAAGAACCTCTGCGGCACTCCTGTCGCAGTTGCGGCATTGGCGTTTCCTCGAGTTCTTCCTCATCTCGCCGTCGACGGACCTCCTCGTCGACCGTAGGCTCACCATCCCTCCGGCGAACCTCTTCTTCTGCAACTCCGCCGCCTCAGGTTAGGCCCGATACTTTTTTACTTCTTCTCTCTTAGCTTTCCAGATCTTGAGCCGGTAGAGTATTTATTCCCTCTTTATTTTGCTTTTTCTCTTACTCGTAGATCTTCGCGCGAGGGTCTTTCTGGGGAAAACTGTTTTTCGGTAGATTCCGGCGTCGCCCAGATCTATATGTCTAACGAAGAGTCTCTTCCCACCTCCTCCTCTTGTAGCCAAGGCGGTAGTACTTCGGACGGGCAAACTGAAGATCTCGCCCGGATGGAAATGGAATCCAGCAAGGATCAAGAGGTCGGCACCTCCAGCCGGGCCCCCGGAAAGGATCTTTCCGGTATCACACGTGGAGCCTGGAGGGGTTCCGACGTGACTCAATATGAGATCGACTGGCTTTACCGGTCCAGGAGAATACCGGAAGGAGTCTCCTGCCGACTTCCTCGTGACGAGATCGAACCGGCGCTTGAACCCGGTGAGGTCGTTGTTTTCCTTGCTCACTTTGAGCGTGGCTTCGGCCTTCCTGCCTCCGATTTCTTCCGCCAATTCCTTGATTTCTATAGACTCCAACCTCACCACCTTCCCGGCAATGCCGTTTTTTACCTTTCTTGCTTTGTGGCCTTCATGGAAGGCTACATCGGCATCCGTCCCGCTCGCGAGACGTTTGCACGCTTCTTTTCTCTTCGGATCAACTCGGTCCAGGGCAAGGACATTCCCAAGCCCAAACCCCCCGTACAATGCGGGTCCTGTATCATCGGCTCCCGCCAAGGGAGCCCCTTTTTTAAGTTTAACGGCCTCGAGTCTTGCCGGTTGTGGCAGACAACGTTCTTCTACGTGAAGAACAAGAGCGCCACTGACCTCATCAACTTGCCGGCGTTCAACCCGGCACCGCCCGCCAAGATTAATCGGAACTACAACCCTGGTACGGATCACACAGAGACGAACCGGGTGGTACGCTTCATGTTGAAGCTGATGAACAAAACCAACATTTGCTCCGACGATATCATCCGCACCTTCATCAGCCGCCGGGTGCTTCCCCTCAAGCGTCGCGTTCACAAGATGAGCGAGATGTACGGCCCCGGCGATCCCACCAAGATCACCGGCCTGCCCTTGAGCAAGGCAGATGTGGTCCTGAAGGCTAGCCAAATATGCCAAACGGACATGCCGGTTGATTGGGAATGGGGCCTCCGTCCTCTCAGCTCCACGAATCCTCCGTCCCAAGAAGTAAGAAATTATGCGACTCGGGTCGTTTTATCGGTAACTTTATACTACGGCTAATTATTTTTCTTGCTTGTTTCCAGGCCAAGGACCGCTTCCCCCGCATCGATTCAGACCGGCGAGGTCCTTGCCAGAAGCGTGCTCTCGACAAGTTCGACCCGGACCCTTTCATTCACTGGCAGGATCTGAAGATGGGCCGGACTCCAGCCTCGCGCCTCGGCAAGTCTCCGCCGGAACCAGCCGGTTCGTCTGACGACCTGACCTTGCTTGAGGTAGCTCTTCTGTTTGATCTCTCATATTCTTTTGTTATTGTTCTTCTGTAGACATTCTCTCAGCCAACATCAACCCACAGGTCCATGAGCACGTCACCCCACTGCAGGCCGAGGTTGGCCAGGAGTTCCTGGACAAACTTATGGACCAAGGCCAGAAGAACAATGCTCCGGCTGCTGACGCCGGCCCTAGCCAAGCTCCTCCTGCCAAACGCCCTCGGACTGAAGTCATTGGGGGAAAGCAGGTAGGCACGAAGCGCTACAAGCACAAGAAGATGTCGGTTTCTTCCGGGTAAACTTTTTTACTTCTCTTTTTGTATGTTTTGTTCTTACCAAGTTCCTTTCCGGTTGCTTTTTTCCAATTCGTCCTTTTTCTCTCTTTCAGCCCTCCGCTTGAGCTTGGCTCCAAGCCGGAGGGCTCTGCCGGCTCCGCAAGGACCTCAACTCCTCCTCCTCACTCAAGTCCGGCACCATCTGGTGCCGGCAACACCTCTGCCTCCCCTCCGGGAGGCACTACAAGTTCGGGGCGCGCGGCCCCTACACCTCCTGATCACCGCGCGGAGGAGGATCTCGCCTCCCCTCCAGAAACCCAGGATACCGGCGCCAGCAACACCGGCGCCGACGACACAGTTGCCGGGCAGGCGGAACCTCTGGTTCCTCCTGGCCCGAAGAAGAAGAAGAAGAAGCAGCCAAGCTCTTCCCCCAGCAAGACCGCGCCGGACACTTCCGCGCCGGCCTCTTCTGCACCGCAACCGGAAGCTCTCACCCTCGATCCTACCGGGACTACACCGACACCGTCACCAAGCCAAGGGCCTCCCGCGGCCAAGCCAGAACCGCCGCCGACGACCCCCAAGATCACCCAGTTCCTCAAGCCTGGGGCGTCCCGCGGAAAGGCTGTGGATGGCAGCGCATCAACCGGCTCGCAGCCTTTAGTGCTGCATGTCGGGCCTGCCGCCGCTGCGGCCCCGGAAAAACCTTCCGGCCTCCTGGGCCGAATTGTTGAGCTGAAACGTGAGGGCAAGGACCTGGGGCACCTTCTCCCCTACGCCCAAAAATGGAACGATGCGGACATCTCTGCATCCACCCGTGGCTTGGGGAAGGACCGCCTTCCAGCGCCAGATCCCGCTGGGCCTCGGTCCACTGAAGAACACTTCATGCGGCTCAAGCGTGCCGTGAAGGAGTTCGACAGTGCGTGGTACGACGCCACCAGCAATGTGGTGGTAAGTTTCGCCAACCTTCTTGTAATTTTTGTTGATGCCGGTTTCTTTCTTTCCGGATCTTGTCTATCCTCCCAGTCCCCGAGTTTCGTGTTGAGAGCGTAGCTCTTAGCGCGAAACTTAACTAGAAACGCGCGAAACCGGCATAGCCAGTCCCCGAGTTTCAGGTTAAGATCTTTGTTTCTTTCTTTCTCACAATTATCTTCCTTTGAACAGAGCACCGCGGATGCCCGGAAGCAGCTCTTCGAGGAGCTTCTGTGGGAGCATCGGGACCTTGCCGAGGCCCACAGCCCATCGCCAAGGTCTGTTTCCTTTCTTTTCCTCCGGCATCTTTTCACCGGAATGTTTTCTTCTTTGATACTTACGCATCTTTTGTTCAACAGCTGTTCCGGAAGCTACCATCGAGGCCCTCAAGGCCCAGATTGCCACGCTTCAAGGTATCACTCTTTCTTTTCCGGTTAACCCGTTCTTTTTTCATTTTATCAGTTGCCACTTGCTAACACCCTTCTTTCCGGTATCTAGGCGAGAAAGAGCAGCTCATCAAGGAGCACCACGAGGCACTGGACGTCCAGAAGACCGCCTCTAGGGAGCTTAAGGAACAAGCTATGCAAGCCGCGCTCCAGCATGAGCAAGCTCTGAAGGATGCCCGGGCTGCGGCCGAGGCCAGGCTGGCGGAGGTCGTGGAGGATTCCACGAACTCCAACACGGTGCTGACGACGGAGCTGGAGGAGGAAAGGAAGGCGCGGAAGGCAGCAGAGCACCTTATTGAGGTCATGACCACTGATCATAAAGAATATGATCGGCTGGTTATGCAGATTGATGCGCTGGCTCTCCGTAAGTCCTTGCCTTGTCCCTTCTTTCACTTATAAGCTTTCTCCTTTTGAAAATGTATCTGTGTTCCTTTTCCTTCCGGCATACTGCTTTCCGGTATCTTGTGCTTATGCTTTTCCCTTCTTCCTGTAGAACACTTCCCGGACTCCCAGGCACACGCCGTGAAAAAGGTGACGAAGGATCGGGTGGCGCGGAAATTTCCCAATATGGATGCGCACTGGGACGGGTACGACTATCTGGTCGCCCTCTCCGCTCGAGTCCAACACATGCGCTCAGTGGACCGCACCCTTGTCGATCTACCGGATGCTGCCATCCAAATCTTCAAGGTGCTGTGGCCTGAAGAAGCCATGCCGGCCAACATCACCCTCACCGCCAACCGGCTGAAGGAGGCAGGGCGCCGGATTCGTGAGTGGCAATGCTCTGCAGCTCGCGCTGGAGCTGACACCGCGCTTCGCTCCGCGTGCTCCTGGTATCCGGAGTTGGATCTGGACGCACTCCAAGGCGTACGCCAAGATGCTCCTACCGACGTGGATCCGGTTCTTACCGCAAAGCGGCAGGATCGGGCCTACCGGCTTGCTCAGTATGCCGAGGTCCGCACCTTCATCCGTCCCCCTGCTGATGTCAAGGACTACCTCAGCGATGAGGAAGAAGAAGAGGGAGATGAAGATGAGGATGCCGAGGATGTGCTGCCGGAAGCTCCCGAGGCCAGCGCTGCTCCCCCTGAAGCCCCCGTTGCTTGAACAACCTTATCTGCTCCTGCTTGCTTGATAACAGAACTTGTTAAATTCTACCCCGGTATGCCGGGGTTTATGATGTAAGCTAAAACTCATCCTTTTGGTTTGTTGGTACAACAATCTATGCCGGTGTCTTGCACATCGGTAACCTATTAAGTTATGTTGGTTTGCTACTTAGCACTTTGCTTATTGTTTCAACTTTTGTCTTGCACTGCAATTATTCCGAAACTGTTTCCGCATCCAATTCGATGCACACTTGGCTCTTTTGCTTTGGCTGTGCCTACCTTCTCTGGGCGTTTTTGGCGTATGAGCACAAAGTTCTTTCACCAAGCAAGCATTTTCTTGAACTTAGAAATAACTCGAAATTTTTGTAAAGAACCGGTATAACCGGGGTTAGTTAAATTTTTCCGGATTGTTCTTTCCCGCTCTCGTTCTTCGTAGTTCATGTGCTTATCCCCTACCGGTTTATCTTGCTTGCCATGAAGCCGGGTTGTGGACAGCAGCAGAGTCGAAGACTCCGGTAGGGTTTAGCACACTACTAAACCGGAAAGAAAAAACGTTCAATAAGCAACCGGTAAACTGAAAAAATAAACAAGTTACATGCAACCTTAGTGGGGTAGTCCCCGAGATTCATTCAAGGTTCCGACATCTTTTATTCATAGCAATTAAGGTACAAAAAGGAACTTCTTACACCACAACTTCAAGAGTAGAAAGGACGCAACGAGCTACATTCCACGGTCGTTTGGTCTCCTCTCCGGATTTGTCCGCCTTCCCTTTCTTCCATTCCTGCGCATCAATTAAGTAATAGGCATCATTGTGGAGAGCCTTGCTCACAATGAAGGGTCCTTCCCATGGGGGGGACAACTTGTGCCGGCCTTCAGTGCGCTGCACTAGGCGTAGCACTAGGTCCCCTTCCCGGAATACTCTCGGGTTAACCTTCCGGCTGTGATAGCGTCTGAGGTTTTGCTGGTAAATGGCTGTTCTTGCCAATGCTAATTCCTTTGCTTCTTCTAGCAAGTCCACATCATCTTCTCGGGCCTCCTTTACCTCTTCTTCGGTATAGAGTTGCACCCTTGGCGAATCAAGGAGAATGTCGGTTGGTATGACCGCTTCTGCTCCATAAACCATGAAGAATGGAGTGTATCCGGTAGACCGGTTTGGAGTTGTTCTTATACTCCACAGTACTGATGGTAGCTCATCGAGCCAACACCCCGGTGATTTTTCCACCGCATCAATGAGTCTTGGTTTGATACCGGAAAGTACCAAAGCGTTTGTTCTTTCAACTTGGCCATTGCCTTGTGGATGCGCTACTGAGCACAAATCCAATCGGATGTTGTTGTCTTCACAAAATCTTTTGAACTCACCTTGAGCAAAATTTGTGCCATTGTCAGTGATAATGCTATGCGGGTAGCCATACCGCAAGATAACATCTTTTAAGAACTTGACCGCTGTGTGCCCATCACACTTTGCAATGGGTTTCACCTCTAGCCACTTGGTGAATTTGTCCACCATAACCAAGATGTGGGTCATGTTTCCCCTTGCGGTTTTGAACGGGCCAACCATGTCTAGGCACCAAACGGCAAACGGCCAAGTTAGCGGTATTGTCTTTAAACCGGATGCTGGGGTATGGTTTTGCTTGGCGTACCTCTGGCACCCGTTGCATTTTCTTACCATATCTTCCGCGTTTTGCAAAGCCATTGGCCAATAGTACCCATGCCGGAATACCTTTGCCACCAGCGCCCTTGATGACGCGTGATGCCCACATTCTCCTCGGTGAATTTCCTCAAGCATTTCTTTTCCCTCTTCCGGTTCCACACACCTTTGGAGGACACCGGTAACACTTCTCTTGTATACCTCGCCATTGATGATGGTGTAAGCTTTGGACCTCCTCTGGATCCTTCTAGACTCATTTTCGTCAACCGGCAAGGTGCCGTTGATCAGGAATTCCTTAATAGGTTTAACCCATGATGGTGCCTCCCGGACTAGGAACACCGGTACGTCTACGTCCATGCTATCCACCAGCATTGCTTCTTCCGGTATGGGTACAGCAGTCCCCGAGCTTACCGGAGCAGTCCCCGGGTTCCCTTCGTCGATATCCATTGGTGCAACATGTGACTCCGGTACAAAAATTGATTCCGATTCCGGACTCGGTTTGATCGATGGTATTCTTAAGTGAGCTAAAGCTATTCCGGGAGGAATTTCTTGCCTAGATGAGCCCAGCTTGGACAAAGCATCCGCGGCTTCATTTTCTGCGCGCGGCACATGGTGAAACTCACATCCTTCGAAGAATCCGGCAATCTTTTGCACGTGAAATCGGTACGAGGCCATGTTGGCATCTTTTGCATCCCAATCCCCGGAACTCTGCTGTACCACAAGATCTGAATCTCCGTACCAAATGATCCGGTGTGCACCGACTTCTTTTACGACCTTAAGCCCATGGATCAAAGCTTCGTATTCAGCGACATTGTTTGATGCCCTGAAATGTACTTGTAAAACATACCGAAGATGATCTCCCTTTGGTGAGGTGAGCACCACACCGGCACCTAGACCCTCTTTGAGTTTGGATCCGTCAAAGTGCATCTTCCAGTACTCTACCCTCTGGTCTGAGGGCTTGTATTGCATTTCCGCCCAATCAACCAAGAAATCAGCTAGAGCTTGTGACTTTATGGCATCCCTTCTTTCATATACCAGCACATACGGTGATAACTGAATTGCCCATTTTGCAATCCGGCCGCTGGCGTCTTTATTGCACATGATATTGGAGATGGGTGCCTCACTCACCACCTTCATGGGGTGCTCCTGAAAGTAGTGCTTGAGCTTCGTGGCGGCCATGAACACGCCATAAGTCATCTTCTGGAAGTGCGGGTAGTTTTGCTTCGAGGAGGAGAGCACTTCGCTCAGGTAGTATACCGGCCTCTGCACGGTTTTTCCTTCCTCTTCTCGTTCTACTACGACTACAACACTAACCACCCGGTTCGTTGCTGCTATGTAAAGCAACATGGGTTCCCTTTCTAAAGGTGAAGCCAAGATTGGGGCCGTTGCAAGCATGGCTTTTAGCTCTTTAAACGCCGCGTCTGCCTGAGGGGTCCAGACGAACGTATCGGATTTTTTCATTAGAGCGTATAATGGCAAAGCTTTCTCTCCTAGCCTGCTTATGAACCGGCTTAGCGATGCCAAGCTTCCGGTAAATTTTTGCACATCTTTTAGTTCTCGTGGGATAGTCATTCTTTCTATTGCCCGGATTTTTACCGGATTGACTTCAATGCCCCGGCTTGACACAAGGAAACCGAGCAGCTTGCCGGCAGGGACACCGAAAGTGCATTTTGCCGGATTAAGTTTCATCCGGAACCGTCTTAGGTTATCGAATGTTTGTCGGATGTCACTGATTAAGGTATTCTTTACCTTAGTTTTTATCACAATGTCGTCTACATAGACTTGCACATTCTTTCCGATTTGATCAAACAAGCATTTTTGCATACAGCGCTGGTACGTTGCACCAGCGTTGCGCAAACCAAAGGGCATAGTGACATAGCAATAAGCCCCATGCGGGGTAATGAACGCAGTTTTTATTTGATCTTCCTTTTTCAAGGGAATTTGGTGGAAACCGGAATACGCATCCGTAAAGGACAACAACTCACACCCAGTAGTTGAATCAATCACTTGATCGATCCGTGGCAAAGGAAAAGGATCTCTTGGGCAAGCCTTGTTTAGGTTGGTGTAGTCGATGCACATGCGCCATACCTTTGGAGCTTTTGCCTCCAGGTTCTCATCTTTTTTCTTTCCGACCATTACCGGGTTGGCCAGCCACTCTGTGTGCGTGACCTCCACAATGAATCCGGCAACGAGCAGTTTGGTCACTTCTTCTCCAATAATCTTCCTCCTATCTTCAGCGAACCGGCGCAAGGGTTGCCGCACCGGCTTGGCGTCTTTCCGGACATTTAAAGAGTGCTCAGCCAGCTCCCTCGGAACACCCACCAAGTCATCAGTTGACCAGGCAAAGATATTCCGATTCTCACGGAGGAAGCTGACGAGCGCGTTTTCCTATGCTTGATCGAGTCCGGCACCGATGCGAACGGTGCGCTCTGGGTAAGCCGGATCCAGCACAATGTCCTTTGTTTCATTTGTCGGCTTGAATGCCGGTGAGCCCAAGCTTCCACTCATTGCCGCTAAGCTCAACTGTGAGGACTGAGCCAGCGCAACCGCGGTTTGCATTCTTCTTTTTTCCTCCGCGATCACCAGCGATTCTGCTAGGTTTGATCCGGCAGATGTTGTTTCCAGTGAGACCTTATAGTTCCCCACCACAGTTAAGGGTCCACGAGGTGCCGGCATCTTCATCTTGAGGTAAGTTGTATGAGTTGTAGCCATGAAAGCTGCCAATGCTGGTCTTCCCAGCAACGCATGGTAAGGACTGTCTAGGTCCACCACCTCAAACTCAACATTTTCAACCCGGCAATTGTCACGTCCTCCAAACGATACGTCCACCCGAACTTTTCCTACCGGAGCGCAGGACAAGCCCGGAACGATTCCGTGGAACGTTGTACGCGTTGGCTGAAGCATGTTTTCTGTTATGCCCAGCGTATGCATGGTATGCTTGTACATGATGTTTATGCTGCTGCCATTGTCTACTAGCACCTTGCTGAATTTTACTCGAGTTTGCGGCCCTTTCATGATTGGGTCCACAACAAGAGCGTATCCACCCGGATTCGGCATGATTTTGGGGTGATCCTTGAATGACTAGGTAATTTCCTGATCTGACCACAGCATGTATCTGGGAACTGCCGGCATCACGGCGTTTACCTCCATGGAGCGGCGATGCACACTTTGCCTGTCTGTCGGCTCAGTGACAAAGACAACACAGCACAGATGCGGGTCCTCATAAACATTCCGGCCTAAAGGTGCCGGTGGAGGTGGTTGATCATTGTTTTGCTCCACCCGGTTAACTTGCTGGTATCGTTGCCTGTCTGGCTGAGGCTGTACTGGTAAAGCATTCGCTCCGGTGAGTGGTGGCGGTGGTGGTAGTTGTTGCTGACGCAGCATATCTTGCGATGGCGGCAACACTGTTGAGCACCCTTGTGCTTGCGCGTCCTTTACTGCTCCCTTTTGCATCAAGTACTTGGTCCAAGAACAATCCTTCGTCAGGTGGTTTGACGGGTGATCCGGGTTCGGCGTGTGCCACCGGCAAGGTTGATCCATGGCGGCTTCCATGGTGTATTTTACGGGTTCCTGCCAATTCTTTTTCTGGCCCCAGGGCTTCTTTTCGACCCACTGCTTTTTAGGACCCGCCCATGGCTGCGATCCGGTTTTTTGCCTTTGGCTGCCGCCGGCATCATAATTTTCTTGCACGGCAGCAACGTGCTGCGGAGCGTACCTTCGATCCGGGAAATCTTCCCTTCTCTTGTTGTTCCGGTTGTCCCGGTATTGTTCCTGTCGCTGCTGAGGCGGGTTTGACCGCTCCGGCTCGGCTTGTACTCGCTGGTTGCAATGGGTCTCCCAATGCATAGCTATCCGCCACACGTATCATCTCTCGCCAAGGTTGCCGGCATGCTTCTCTGCAGCTTTTGCCACGGCGGTGATCCTCTCCGGCATCCTTGATCGAACCAAGCAATTGCTTGTGCTTCAATCACTCCTTCACACGTGTTTCTTGTTGAGTTCCATCGGGTAAGATAATCCCTGTCTGTTTCACCGGCACGTTGCTGGCACAAAGCGAGCTGTTGGGGCCGGTTTGGCCTCTTGTAAGTGCTACTGAAGTTGTTCACGAAGGCTTCCTCAAAGTCCAGCCATCCGTTAATGCTTCCTGCCGGCAAGTTGTTAAGCCAAATCCGTGCAGGGCCTACCAGGTAGGGCGGTATGATTCTCACCGCCCAACGCCGGTTTACTCCACCACCAGCTACATAAACAGTCGTGACATAGTCCGCCGACCAATCTTCCGGCTTGGTCGTGCCATCATATGTTTTTGTGTCCCGGGGCAGCTGGAAATTGCGTACCGGTGGCTCTTCTCTCATGATCCGTGGGCCAAAACATTTCGGGCCAGGAGGACCCTCAGATTCGATCATTTCGGAAAGATGTACCCTGTCCAGCATGTGCCTCGCATCCTGGTCTGGCAAACATCTTTCCCCCAGGCGTTCCCCCAAAGGGTTCCGGTAGACTCTTGTTCGTTCTACTTCGGAATCTCCCTCTCCGTATCTTTCCGGTTCCGCGGCTCTTGCCTGCTGGTACCTTGGTGGTGGCATTTCCTCATACGCTGCCCTTGCAGCTCGATAATTTTGCCCGGTTTCATATCTACCGGCATGATTGTTTCCGGCATAGCCTCCTCTGGCGTAGCCTCGACCTGCCCCTTGGCTTCTTCTACCGGCGTCGTGTTGCCCGGCTTGTTGTTTTCCGGCAAGAACCGGATCGTACACAGTCATCTGCTGTGCGTTCATCTCTTTTTCTCTTCTTCTGTCCGGGTGGGGGGACGATGCCTGCCCATGGGACTTGCTTCCGGCATTCTTTGTTGAACGCGCGGATTTTGAGGCCGCAGCCTTGTTCAGCTTAGCCAGTTGCTCAGCATTCTGCTGCTCAATAGTTTCCAGCAGCTCTCTAACACGCTCTTGCTGTTTTGCCAAAGCATCTCCGGAAAGCGATTCACATAGCTCTACTGCAGCTTTAGCAGCTTTTATAGTTTTATCCGGGCTACTGTACTTAGGTTTTTCCACGATGCTAACAGATGCAGAGGTACTTTTGCCGGCAAGAACTTCTTTGCGCAAATCCTGATCTAGATTACGAGCTTTAAGCCGGTTTTCCGGCATCCTAGCAGCCTGAGCGCTAACTGAAGCAAAGCCATGAGCAGCGTTGTACTCACGTAGGGTCAGGTTCAGCTCGTGCTGCGCCCGGACGATGTCGGCGCCGTTCGCGAGCAGCTTCTGGCGCTGTGCCTCCAGCTCCGCCTGAGCCGCTGCCGGGTCGATGTTCTGCGCGATGGGCGTTGCCAGCATGTTCATCGTCGCTTGGAGTGGTGTTGCCGGTGGTGCCGATGACGTTCCCGCAGCGCCAGCATCACGCTCCAGCGGTGGCTTGGCCGCGCGGGTCGAAACCGCCCGACCAGCACCTTCATCCACAGCTTCTTTTCCTGCACCAACCACGCCAGTCATCATTACCTCGACGCTGCCGGCGGCGCGGCCAGCACAGAGCCACCTTGGCGGGTCCGGTGCCACCAGCACCGGCAAGGGGCGTTGGCGCACAGGGACGGTGCCGAAGTAGACGCGATGGCTGCCGAACTCGATGGTGCGGCCGTTCTTGGGGAAGATGCCGCCGTTGGCGAAGCAGCCCGCGTTGTCGTTGATGAAGTCCATGTCGTAGATGCGCTGCACGAGCGCGGACACCGTACGCTCGCCGGCGACCTCAAGGATGCCCGCCCGAATGTGAACTCCTGCAAGCGCCACTTCATGCCCCACGGTGGGCGCCAACTGTCGTCGTGGTGAACAGACAGATGCCATAGGATGGCTTAATTTGGGGCCGAATGGACGCTAGAAGATTCGGGGGAGGGTTTGTGATTAGATGAGATGAACTTCCGGATGGTTTCCTCAAGAACTTAGCCGAGGCTAGAGGTTGAAGAAGAAAGACACAAGGAAGAACTCGCTCTAGATCACTTTCTTCATTGATTTTCACAGGTTACAGGTTTGTGTTTTCAGAATCTCTCCCTCTGTGTTCCGTGCATGCGTGTGAGGAGGGCTGCCCCCTCTCCTTATATAGGGGAGAGGGTGGCTTACAGGGCAAGAAACCCTAATGGCATCTTTGACTAGACAAACTACTTTACAAAGCTACTTTAATCATAGATGAGACCGGGGTCTCCTTTAATCAGGGATGCTGACGTCCTCCGGCTTCTTTCATCGTCATCCTCCTCTTTATCGTCAGCCCTTCGTTTAAAGCTACTTTGCTTAGCTCATCTTTGTCTTCTAGCTTTGGAGAGGATCTTTGACCAGTCCTGCCGACTTGCTCTGCTTTCCGGTAGCCCGGTGTCTTTCCTATCCGGTTCCGGTATACCTCTCTCGAGGATACCGGCTTAGCCCCGCTTAGCCAAACGCTTATCTTGTGCTCCGGTATAAACATTAAACCGGTATCTTGATGGCTCAAACCATCCGGTTTGGCATGCCTTTGGCATACCGGGGGTCATCCCCCCAACAAGTGCTACCTTTAAACTTCTATTCTTTGCCTTTACAATATATAGCTCATGGGAAAATAGCCTTAAAAACTATTGTGGTGAAGAATATGTACTTATGTATCTCATTTCTTAATAAGTTGCTTGTTGAGCGGTAACCATGTTTCTGGGGACGCCATCAACTTTTACCTTTGTTGAATATCATGTGAGTTGCTATGCATGTTCGTCTTGTCTGAAGTAAGGGCGATTTTCATGATCAAATGGTTTGAGTATGCATATTGTTAGAGAAGAACATTGGCCCGCTAACTAAAGCCATGAATCATGGTGGAAGTTTCAGTTTGGACACAAATCCTCAATCTCTTATGAGAATATTAACTGTTGTTGAATGCTTAAGCATTAAAAGAGGAGTCCATTATCTGTTGTCTATGTTGTCCCAGTATGGATGTCTAAGTTGAGAATAATCAAAAGCGAGAAATCCAATACGAACTTTCTCCTTAGACCTCTGTACAGGAGGCATAGAGGTACCCCTTTGTGACACTTGGTTGAAACATATGTTATGCAATGATAATCCGTGTTAATCCAAGCTAATTAGGACAAGGTGCGGGCACTATTGGTATACTACGCATGAGGCTTGCAACTTATAAGATGTCTTATACATAACACATATTATTTATTACTACCGTTGACAAAATTGTTTCTATGTTTTCAAAATGAAAAGCTCTAGCACAAAAATAGTAATCCATGCTTCCCTCTGCGAAGGGCCATTCTTCTACTTTATGTTGAGTCAGTTTACCTACTTCTTTCTATCCTAGAAGCAAACACTCGTGTAAACTGTGTGCATTGATTCTTACATGTTTACCTATTGCACTTGTTATATTACTTTGTATTGACAATTATCCATGAGATAAATATGTTGAAGTTGAAAGCAACTGCTGAAACTCATATCTTCCTTTGTGTTGTTTCAAAGCTTTCTACTAAGAATTTATTGCTTTATGAGTAACTCTTATGCAAGTCTTATTGATGCTTGTCTTGAAAGTATTATTCATGAAAAGTCTTTGCTATATGATTCATTTGTTTACTCATTGTCTTCATCATTGCTTCGAATCGCTGCATTCATCTCATGTGCTTTACAATAGTATTGATCAAGATTATGATAGCATGTCACTTCAGAAATTATCCTTGTTATCGTTTACCTACTCGAGGGCGAGTAGGAACTAAGCTTGGGGATGCTTGATACGTCTCAAACATATCTATAATTTCTTATGTTCCATGCTACTTTTATGATGATACTCACATGTTTTATACACATTATATGTCATTATTATGCATTTTCCGGCACTAACCTATTGACGAGATGCCGAAGAGCCGATTCTCGTTTTCTGCTGTTTTTGGTTTCAGAAATCCTACAAAGGAAATATTCTCTGAATTGGACGAAATCAACGCCCAGGGTCTTATTTTTCCACGAAGATTCCAGAAGACCGAAAGGGAAACGAAGTGGGGCGACGAGGCGCCGCCACACTAGGGCCGCGCGGCCTAAGGGGGGCCCGCGCCGCCCTATCGTGTGGGGCCCCTGTCAGCCCTCCGACTCCACCCTTCCGCCTACTTAAAGCCTTCGTCGCGAAACCCTCTGTACCGAGAGCCACGATACGGAAAACCTTCCAGAGACGCAGCCGCCGCCAATCCCATCTCGGGGGATTCAGGAGATCGCCTCCGGCACCCTGTCGGAGAGGGGAATCATCTCCCGGAGGGCTTTTCATCGCCATGATCGCCTCCGGATCGATGTGTGAGTAGTTCACCCCTGGACTATGGGTCCATAGCAGTAGCTAGATGGTTGTCTTCTCCTCATTGTGCTATCATGTTAGATCTTGTGAGCTGCCTATCATGATCAAGATCATCTATTTGTAATGCTACATGTTGTGTTTTTTTGGATCCGATGAATATTGAATACTATGTCAAGTTGATTATCAATCTATCATATATGTTGTTTATGTTCTTGCATGCTCTCCGTTGCTAGTAGAGGCTCTGGCCAAGTTGATACTTGTAACTCCAAGAGGGAGTATTTATGCTACGATAGTGGGTTCATGCCTCCATTGAATCTGGGACAGTGACAGAAAGTTCTAAGGTTGTGGATGTGCTTGTTGGCACTAGGGATAAAACATCGATGCTTTGTCTAAGGATATTTGTGTTGATTACATTACGCACCATACTTAATGCAATTGTCCGTTGTTTGCAACTTAATACCGGAAGGGGTTCGGATGATAACCTCGAAAGTGGACTATTTAGGCATAGATGCATGCTTGGATAGCGGTCTATGTACTTTGTCGTAATGCCCTGATTAAATCTCACAGTACTCATCATGATATATGTATGTGCATTGTTATGCCTTCTTTATTTGTCAATTGCCCAACTGTAATTTGTTCACCCAACATGCTATGTATCTTATGGGAGAGACACCACTAGTGAACTGTGGACCCCGGTCCATTCTTTACATCTGAAATACAATCTACTGCAATACTTGTTCTTTCATTGTTCTTCGCAAACAAACATCATCATCCACACTATACATCTAATCCTTTGTTTACAGCAAGCCGGTGAGATTGACAACCTCACTGTTACGTTGGGGCAAAGTACTTTGATTGTGTTGTGCAGGTTCCACGTTGGCGCCGGAATCCCTGGTGTTGCGCCGCACTACACTCCGTCACCAATGACCTTCACGTGATCCTTGACTCCTACTGGTTCGATAAACCTTGGTTTCTTACTGAGGGAAAACTTGCTACTGTACGCATCACACCTTCCTCTTGGGGTTCCCAACGGACGTGTGTTAATTGCACGCATCAGGCCGCCTCCGGCCCGCACGGCCCACGCGGCCTGCGCAGCCCGCTCACCCCGCGCGCCTATCCGCCGCCCATTAGCGCGCTGCTGCCGCCCGGCTGCTGGGCCGGTTCGACCGGGCTGCCGACCGGGCTCCTCAGTGCCTGGTCCGGTCGGCCGGCCTGGCAGCCGGCTGGGCCGTTTTTTCTGCCCGTTTTTCCTGCATCTCCCTTTTCTTTTTCCCCCCAACGGTTTTATTTGCTCCCATGCTATAAATAGCTCTTCTTCCACCTTGAGCTAGTGACTTCTTCCCTTTCTCTCACCTCCATTGTTGCATTTGAAGAAGTTGCTCTCTCTTGTTCCCCCATGATTCTTGCTCATTCTTGAGGGATCTAAGAGAGGAGATCTAGATCTACACTTCCACCAAACCATTTCTTCTCTAAGTGAGGGGAACTTTTGGGATCTAGATCTTGGAGTCTTTTGTTGACTTTCCCCATTGTTCTTCCTCTCCAATGTCATCCTAGCATTTGTTGTTTGGGTGGGATTTGAGAGTGAAGGACTTGAACACCTCTAGTGTTCTTGCTTTGCATCATTGCATAGTGTTGAGCTCTCCACCACGATTAGTTCGAGTGAGAGACCGTGAGCTTGTTACTCTTGGAGGGAGACCTCCTAGTTGGCTTGGTGGTTGGTGCTCCGGTGATCTCTTCAAGAAGATTGTGAAGAGGCCCGGGCTTCTCCTTCGTGGAGCTTGTGAAGTGGTTGTGGAGCTTGCCATCTCCGGAGCGGAGGAAAAGCTAACCATAAGGAAAGGGCCATTATCCTTCGTGGGTGTGGTTCGGAGAATAGGGTGAGCCTTTGTGGCGCGGGGAATCCTTCGTGGACCTCCACTCCTCCAAACGTGACGTACCTTCTTGCAAAGGAAGGGAACACGGGAATACATCCTCGTCTCCGCGTGCCTCGGTTATTTCTATACCCGAGCTCTCTTTCCTTGTGATAGCCATCGTGCTTGAAGTACATATATCTTGCTATCACTTGTGCTACATATATCTTGTGCCTATCTTGCTTAGCTCTAGTTGCCATTGTTACACTTAGTTGAGCTTAGCATATTTAGGGTTTGTGCTTGTAAACTAAACGTTAGTTTAATTCCGCATTCTTACAAGACAAATCCGCAAGAGTTTGTAATTGCCTATTCACCCCCCCTCTAGGCGACATCTCGATCTTTCAATTGGTATCATAGCAAGTTCTCTCCTTGTTTAAGGCTTCACCGCCTTGAGAGTAAAGATGTCGGCTAGTAATTTAGTGCACAATGACACTTTGTTCGCACAAATTATCTTTTGTGGCGAAATTGCTTGCTTTGCAAACTTCGGACCTTGTGTCCAAACATTGAGCAATTTCTAGATGTAGGTTTTTATCCTCCGATGGACCCTCAAAATCTATCTTTAGAGGATGAGAAAAACTTACATCTTGAAGCTCAAATATCTAATGAGCTTGTATTCTCCTTGAGACCAGATTTTCATAGGTTCTTGATATATATAAAGCGAAAATCATCTCATGAGATGTGGATCAAGCTTAAGGAAATGTTTGGTGGATCCACTTCTCATTTGGTCGGTGGTGACTCCGAGAAGCTCTCTTCCCCTTCACATCATGAAGAGCTTCAAGTTGCTTCCACCTCCGGTCGTGATGAGTTATCATCTTCTTCCACTTCACCGACGTGTAGCAAGACACGAGGTAATGATATGGTGAGTGGTGAGGAAAATTGCAATGTTGATATTATACTCAATAGTGATGACTCTTCATCTCTATCTCATTGCAATGCTTCCTCTTTGGACTTAAACACATCTAGCATTGAAAATAATCTACATGCTTGTGTTGATAGTCCTTGCATATCATGTGTAAATTGCTTACATAGATCTCATGATGATATGCTTACCTTGTCTTGTTCCCATAATCAAAATGCTTCTATTTCCTCTAGTTGGTTGTTGACTAACAATGTAGATAAAACCGAACAATCTATGGATCAAGACACGATTTCAAATGAGGATTCAAGAATATCTTCATCTTCATCCTCCGGTATGCACATGTGCCTTATGGCAAATGGATCAATGGTATCTCCTACTTTGACTCCAAACACATCCTCTAATGATGAGAATGATGATGATGATAATGATGAAGAATATAATATCTTGGTGCATGATATGGCAATGGTTTATGCTTCTCTTCATGGTAATAAAGAAGCTCGTGCTAATCTCGAACACTCTATGGATACCTTGAGTAAATATAGGGAAACCATAGTGGAGTTGGAGTCCCATGTTGAAAATGGGAAAATGAGATTCAATCTCCTCAAGCATGAGCTAAAAGATGAGAAGCATACTAATTTTATGCTTACACAAAAAATTGAATCCTATGAGCTTGTGTTGCGGTCAAAACCCACCGGCGGGCAGCGACGGGCAACACAGTAGAGCCGGGAACAACTTAGGGCTGCGGCTGGCCCTGGTCCCTCCGAGCGACGGCCCGCAAAGCCTCTGGTACACACGTCCGATGCTGATGCAAGGGCGTGCCACCTGACCTATACCTGGTCAGGAAGGTGATGGAGATGCCTCGCTTAGTTTCCTGCATGGCATACATGTAAACATTAAATACGAGCCTCGATCGGCTCTCAGGTTATCCTGTGAATCGGCTCAAGGAGCCGATCCACCCATGATTCGTACGAGGTGCACGAATATATGGTGGTCCTGCTTGATCAAGATAAAGCTAAAGCGATCTACGACGATTTAGGGTTTTCACCGCATAATCGGATCATCCTACTCACGATTGGGCCTCGCGGCCACGCACGGTGATCGTAAGCCGATCCTAGACAAGGCCTAAAAACCAACACGAGGTTGATCCCCGGAACATCCTGTCTAGGACTAGCAAACGACACCCTACGTGCCGCTGGATCCTCCAACCCTTTGTAAGGCCTAACTATTGCAGATATTAAACTAATCCTTGAAGAACAAGGAGCAACCGTAACGGATCGGATCTACTAAATAATGATCAAGCGAGGTGCCGCCCTACACCTAAGATAGGTGTAAGGGCGGCTAGATATGCAAGGGTTGCACTACGATAGCATATGATATTAAGAGCAATGCTAACCCTAACATATCTAAGATAACTACGTTGCTCGCCATCAAAAAGGCTTCAGTACGAGCAATGCATGAACAACGTAAATAAGCTTATGCTGCCTAGATCGCAAGATGCGATCTAGGCAGCATGATGCTTACCGGTAGAAACCCTCGAGACGAAGGAGTTGGCGATGCGCCGAGATTGATTTGTGGTTGAACGTTGGTTGTTGTTTATTCCATAAACCCTAGATACATATTTATAGTCCAGGGGACTTTCTAACGTGGGAATAATCCCAACCGTGCACGAGGCAAACTCTAACTAATCGACACGTAATCTACTATGTTACAGATACAAGGGCAAACTAGCCCAAACTTTGCATAACAGGCCGATTCACGTAATTCTTTCACGTATATTCTTTAAATCCATCTTGATCGCGGCCCACCTCTGACTTGGTCAAATTCTGGTGATAACACATGCCCCCCTGGTTTTGGAATTGATAATTCCAAAATCACTCTGTTTTTTCTTCGTCGGGTCATGTTGTAACAGAGCAGAACCGTCGCAGTATTCTTCATCATAATGCCTTGCCCCCTCAAATTCTCTGAAAAACTTGATAGCTTCAGCACTACTTCCTTGGAAACTGCATCAGGCTCCTCCTTATTTTAACTGTGCCGACTGACTCGCTTTTTCATCCCCCTCCTCAGGTCTAGCTATCGGCACCAAAAGCCCTCTTTCTCTGTAGCAATGTCTTCTTCTTCCTCCGTCTCCTCTGGCCTCTCCTTCCAGTCTTCTTCCTCGAGCGAGCCGATGTCGGAGCCCGAGTGGGACTTTGACTTCATGTCAGATGGCGACATGCCCCTGACTGATGGGGAAGGCATCCTCCAGTTCCTCATTGAAGGGGAACTGAAGAGCGAAAGCGAGGATGACCTCCACTCATGGAGGAACTCCACTTCCTCCGATAATGGGAAGGAAGAGGAGGATGAGGAGGTAGAGGAAGAAGAGGAAGAAGACGATTCCTCTTCCTCCGCTGGGTACCCGCCGGCGAAGCGCCTCCGTGCTTGGGCGGTCAGTGAAGATGACGATGATGACGAAGAGGAAGAAGCTCCAGTTGAAGGTTGGGGCAGCAGTGACGAGGAGTTCTCCGGAAGTAGCGCCGGCGGCAGCTACGACGCCGACGACGAAGGCAACGAGGATTAGTGACATAGGATCAGTAGTACGCGAGCAATCGGCTCTTCTTTTGTTCCTCTTTCCTTGAGCAATCGGCTCTTCATTGTAAAAAACCCTCCTTTGTTAATGAAGAAGTATTTCCAGTCAACTTTTTCGCCGATAGTCAAAGTCAAATGATCTCCGAAAAGAGCCGATGGCATCGCACCGGTCTCTATCATAAAAACACGAGTAAGGTCGACCTAGCCGCCCCTCCAAATGGTAACCTGCGACCTCCATCTGAGAAAGCAAACTCAGATCCCCAAATCGCCACCTGAGCCGTTCCAACTCAAGACCAACTGCATCACAGATCTCGACCGCGCCGCCCCCAACTCCTTCAACGCATCCGATGGCGGAATCATCCAACACCAACGCCATGGCTTCTGGTCTGAAGGTAATCCTCAACCTCCTCTCGCCATTCGAATCGACATAGGATTAATGGCAAACACCTGGATTAATGTTTTGTTCCGCTATTAATTTAGGTTTCAGACATTCTTCTGCCACATCCTTCTCTCGCAAATTCGATGTGCCTTGGTCCTCGTTCTTCCGAGAGTCCCGCCCTGTTAATTTCGTGTGAAGCTAACAGAATCCCCTTCGTGAATCAGAACTTAGATCTGACTTCCTGGGCCAACTGCCTGCGAGCCTGGCCTAATCCTCCTGAGGGTTGGGTGGCATGGTACAACAGAGTATCCAAAACCCATTATGCCACTTGGGAAACCATAGGGATAGCCGATGCCTTGTCATTATCATTGTCTCCTCTTGAGAAGAATGAAAATATTCTGAAAACCATCGGCTACTTCTGGTCTGATGCACTGAATTGCTTCATGTTTGGCCATGGCCCTATGACACCGACTCTGCTGGATGTGGCCATGATCACAGGCCTAGACATTGCATCCCCAAGCCCTTCTGCATTCAAACTGCCGAAAGTCCCTTTCACTCTTTCCTCTAAAAAAGAGTGCACCAGCTGGGGTGCCTATCTCAATCGTTATATGAAAAACAAAGGCCCCGTGACAGAGAGGGAACACACAGCCTTCCTGAACTTCTGGCTGGAGCACTTCATATTCTGTGGCCCATCGCTCGCCCCTACCAAGAATTACCTGTCCCTGGCCTATGAACTTGCTAAAGGCACCCAACTTGGCCTAGGCAAACTGTTTCTTGGAGAGGTCTATCGATCCCTCCAACTGATGTCTGTCAAACTGTTCTCTCAAAAGACAGTTAAAACCGGCGGCCCCTGGTGGTTTATTCAGTTGTGGGTCCAACTATACTTTCAAAACCAGATCCCAGACTTCCCACCGTTGACCACCTGCACCTTTCCAGATGTTAATGGAAGGGATATTCGATGCACCAGCTATGGCCAAGCTTTGTATGGTCTCCCAGGCAGCAGGCTGATCCCTAAGGAAGCAGCAGGGTGGTTTAAGATTTTCTTCCAAGGTTTGGACAACCCCCTGTTCTTTCCTTATACTGAATCGGCGAACTTTGAAAACCCAGTCTCCTTTCGATTGGACGACTTTGCCGATGACGCCAGCACCCAGCATCTGTACTCTATCATGATTCGTCCTTGCTTCCTCCCTGTTGGCATGAGTACCTCGAACCGGATCATCAAGCCCGGTTATGAGTGTTATCAACCGGTAGTGGTAGCCCGACAGCTTGGTCTCGGGCAGGTGCCTCCACACTTCTTCTTACATCACCTGACAACAAGTAGAGCTGAACTGCCTGACATCCTTACTGCCCAAAGGTGTTATACCTTTTTCGACGCTTTGGCCATTCCAATTCCCCACGACCTCCGTTTCTCCTTCACTACCGATGGTTTCGAGACTTGGTGGTCCATGTGGAAGACCCACGTCTTCAGGAGGGCTCTAGGACCGCTGCTGAGACAACTTGATGCCGAGTATGACATCCCTGCAGACCAGGTACCATCACTTAAACATTTCTTGTAATAGCATTATGGTGATTGTCTGTGACTTGACTCCATTTCCTGGCAGCAACAAGATGGCCCGGCTCCCACGCAAGCCGACGGCTCCCCTTTCGTATTCCTTCCTCCGGCACCAGTGGTTCTCTTCTGCCAGAGCTCGCCACCCCTGAAGAAAGTCATAATGCAGAGTCAGTCGATTTCACCGAAATCGGCTCCCAAGAGTAAAGCATCTTCAGGGCCAGTTGCCCCCCGAGCCTCGACTCAGGCGAGGACGGCAGTGAGGAAGGTAGCTGCCAGGAAGACCCTGAAGCGTAAAGCTCCTGCCCAAGAAAGCTTGCACGTAAGTTGGTTCATGCCCTGTCCACATTTATCTGTTTTGGCCCAGTCTTTTACAACACGCTCGTATTCTTTTCTACAGACTTCCACTGAAGAAACCTCGAGCGGGGCCGTAGAATCCAGCCAGGGGGACTCGAGCTCGGGCAATTCTGAGAGGTCCACCACTCAGAGCCAGACGGCTTCACCAGCACCGGCTTCTAAGAAAAGGTCGATCCCCGAGCCTCCTGCTCCCCAAGCCCTGACCAGATCGGGGTCACGCATGAAGCGTCGATGCGTCAAAAGGGCTCGTAAAGACCCACGAGCCTCTCCATCAAGCCAGGAGGTCTCAAATGTAATTTTCTCCCTGGTCATACTCCATGCTAACCCATCGTCGTTTGGATCGGCTAACCACTTCCTCCTGCAGACCGAAAAAACTTCTAGCGGAGACGTTGAGGAGGTACCGATGCCGTCCACCACCCTGGACTTAGCCACCTCGACGATCGCGGCTGACCCAGTGGCTGACCTAGCCAAGTCCACAGAAAAGCCGATCATCACTACATCGGCTGTTCCTCCTACCTTGGGAGAGGTATACCCCCTCTCCTTGGCTCTATCACCTTCTTGGTTGTATGCTAAACTCGCTTTGTTTGCCTTATCAGGGTTGTGATCTCTCGAGCTTGCTGACGTTCGATCCGGAATCCATCGAACCAACTTTTTCCAAGGTGAGTGGAGAGCCGAGTCCTAGCACGGTCCATGGTCCGCTCCAGCGTCTCAAGGATTTGCTCTCTTCCTCAATTGAGACCTTGATTGAAAGTTCCGAGGAAGTAAAAGGCATCCTCGAAGATATCCAGCCCCATCTCCCTATGACACTGCAAGTGAAGCTCTGGCTAGCTGTTACTCTGTCGGTCTTCAAGTCAAGGGTGCAATCGGCCCGACAAAGGATTACTTTTCGCCACACCCAGCTTCCATTGAGAGCCGATATTGCAGAAAAGTGTCAACGGCTCAACGAGAAAAAGGCTGCTCTGGACACCAAGACGGACACTTCTGCCAATCGCGCCGAACTCGAGACCCTACGCAAGGAGCTGGAGAGCCTTGAAGAGAGGGTCAGGGTGACCAAGCAGCTTATCCATGACAAGGAAGCTCTTATTGCCCGTTCTCAAGATGAAGCAAAAGGCCTCACAGCCGATCTGAAGACCGATCTGGCTGAAATTCGTACCCTGAGCAGCCAGCTGGTGACGGGTAAAGACGAGGACGATGAGGCTGAGATCGCTGAGGTAGATCGCATCCGTGTTGACGCCCTTCACGCCCTCGACGCGTTTCTTCAGTAGGGCCTCCAGAGACAAATGTTTCACTGAACTCGAATCTGCTTCGGCTGTACTTGGTACATTTTTTTTAATGGCCGATTTTCCATCGGCTCCTCATATTTTATTGCCTACGCGTCTGTCTGCCTGATCATGTGCCCCCGAGCGAGTCTGGTCATCGCGATATCGGCTCGCGGTCATCGTAGGATTATTCCGAACATCGGCTCTGCGTGACCAATGCTGATTTCCGAACTCGCAAGCCGATGTAAACCCATGCTTCGTCTTCCGTCCGGCGACTTGGTACATTTTTTCGGCGATTTTCCATCGCTCCTCATATTATTGCCTACGCGTCGTCGCCGATCATGTGCCCCCGAGCCAGTCGTCGGTCACCGGATATCGGCTCTGCGGTTATCGGTAGGATTATTCCTGAACATCGGCTCTGCAGTCAGGACCAATGCTGATTTCCCTGAACTCGCAAGCCGATGTAAACCCATACTTCAGTCTTTCGTCGCCCGCTAGATCGACGCTGAATGCAGGCGAAGCGTATGGCAAAGATAATACGGGGCGGTTGCTGAATTGGCCCCTATTTTGATTGTATTGCTCAAAAGAGGCTTACATCTCGTCGTGCCAGCCGATGCCTCATCACCGGCTTCCCTTCGTTTGAGGCGCCATACTCC
Organism: Lolium rigidum; assembly: GCF_022539505.1. Classification (NCBI taxonomy): domain Eukaryota; kingdom Viridiplantae; phylum Streptophyta; class Magnoliopsida; order Poales; family Poaceae; genus Lolium; species Lolium rigidum. The sequence goes on along the minus strand of NC_061508.1, from coordinate 258,533,459 downwards.
CCTTTTGTGGTCGACCCTCGTACGCGACTGGAGTGCCGTCCGCCATCTCAGATGTAGATGGCGATGTGGTTGATGTCGAAGCTGGTCCCACCGGGCGTGCCAGAATGTGTTGCGGTCAAAACCCACCGGCGGGTAGCGACGGGCAACACAGTAGAGCCGGGAACAACTTAGGGCTGCGGCTGGCCCTGGTCCCTCCGAGCGACGGCCCGCAAAGCCTCTGGTACACACGTCCGATGCCGATGCAAGGGCGTGCCACCTGACCTATACCTGGTCAGGAAGGTGATGGAGATGCCTCGCTTAGTTTCCTGCATGGCATACACGTAAACATTAAATACGAGCCTCGATCGGCTCTCAGGTTATCCTGTGAATCGGCTCAAGGAGCCGATCCACCCATGATTCATACGAGGTGCACGAATATATGGTGGTCCTGCTTGATCAAGATAAAGCTAAAGCGATCTACGACGATTTAGGGTTTTCACCGCATAATCGGATCATCCTACTCACGATTGGGCCTCGCGGCCACGCACGGTGATCGTAAGCCGATCCTAGACAAGGCCTAAAAACCAACACGAGGTTGATCCCGGAACATCCTGTCTAGGACTAGCAAACGACACCCTACGTGCCGCTGGATCCTCCAACCCTTTGTAAGGCCTAACTATTGCAGATATTAAACTAATCCTTGAAGAACAAGGAGCAACCGTAACGGATCGGATCTACTAAATAATGATCAAGCGGGGTGCCGCCCCTACACCTAAGATAGGTGTAAGGGCGGCTAGATATGCAAGGGTTGCACTACGATAGCATATGATATTAAGAGCAATGCTAACCCTAACATATCTAAGATAACTACGTTGCTCGCCATCAAAAAGGCTTCAGTACGAGCAACGCATGAACAAAGTAAATAAGCTTATGCTGCCTAGATCGCAAGATGCGATCTAGGCAGCATGATGCTTACCGGTAGAAACCCTCGAGACGAAGGAGTTGGCGATGCGCCGAGATTGATTTGTGGTTGAACGTTGGTTGTTGTTTATTCCATAAACCCTAGATACATATTTATAGTCCAGGGGACTTTCTAACGTGGGAATAATCCCAACCGTGCATGAGGCAAACTCTAACTAATCGACACGTAATCTACTATGTTACAGATACAAGGGCAAACTAGCCCAAACTTTGCATAACAGGCCGATTCACGTAATTCTTTCATGTATATTCTTTAAATCCATCTTGATCGCGGCCCACCTCTGACTTGGTCAAATTCTGGTGATAACAGCTTGAAAATGAAAAATCTATTGATGATGCTTGTGCTACTAACTCTAGTTCTTGTGAAGCATCTACCTTAGAGGAGAATGTTGAGCTAAGGGCTCAACTTGAGTTGCTAACTAGCAATTATAGGAAATTGGGAGAAAGTCATAAAAAGCTCTCAAGCTCTCATAATGATCTTCTAATTCCCTATGATGGGCTAAAGTTAGCTCATGAGGCTTGTATCACTAAGGTAACATCTTGTGAGCCTCATGTGGACATTAGCACAATCTCTACTACAAATGCTATATTGGCATGTGCTAGTCCTAGTAGTCCATCTAGTCAAACTAGTGATACACCTTGTGTTGGATTACTTGCTTTGCCTTGTTGCTCTAACAATGAAGCTTCTACTTCCTCTAGTACTTGTATTTCTACTAACCATGTAGAGGAAATCAAAGAGCTTGAGGCCCAAGTCCTTTCTTTAAAGAAAGACTTGGAAAAGCGTCATGAAGGGAAATCCGCACTTGACAAGATGCTAAGTGTGCAACAATCCCCCAATGACAAGAGTGGACTTGGATTCAACTCCAATAACAAGAACAAGTCCAAGAGCAAGAGCAACAAGAAGAAGGGCCAAGACAAAGTCAAGGATCCGGCCAAGTTGGTTTGCTTCAAGTGCAAGGTTGAAGGGCATTGATGCGTGCAATTAACACACGTCCGTTGGGAACCCCAAGACAGTAGCAAGTTTTCCCTCAGAAAGAAACCAAGGTTTATCGAACCAGGAGGAGCCAAGAAGCACGTTGAAGGTTGATGGCGGCGAAGTACAGTGTGGCGCAACACCAGGGATTCCGGCGCCAACGTGGAACCTGCACAACACAACCAAAGTACTTTGCCCCAACGAAACAGTGAGGTTGTCAATCTCACCGGCTTGCTGTAACAAAGGATTAGATGTATAGTGTGGATGATGATTGTTTGCAGAAAACAGTAGAACAAGTATTGCAGTAGATTGTATTTAGTGTAAAAGAATGGACCGGGGTCCACATTTCACTAGAGGTGTCTCTCCCATAAGATAAATAGCATGAGTGAACAAATTACAGTCGGGCAATTGACAAATAGAGAGAGCATGACAATGCACATACATGATATGATAAGTATAGTGAGATTTAATTGGGCATTACGACAAAGTACATAGACCGCTATCCAGCATGCATCTATGCCTAAAAAGTCCACCTTCGAGGTTATCACCCGAACCCCTTCCGGTATTAAGTTGCAAACAACGAGACAATTGCATTAAGTATGGTGCGTAATGTAATCAATAACTACATCCTCGGACATAGCATCAATGTTTTATCCCTAGTGGCAACAGCACATCCACAACCTTAGAACTTTACGTCACTCGTCCCAGATTTAATGGAGGCATGAACCCACTATCGAGCATAAATACTCCCTCTTGGAGTTAAGAGTAAAAACTTGGCTAGAGCCTCTACTAATAACGGAGAGCATGCAAGATCATAAACAACACATAGGTAATAGATTGATAATCAACATAACATAGTATTCTCTATCCATCGGATCCGACAAAAACAACATATAGTATTACAGATAGATGATCTTGATCATGTTAGGCAGCTCACAAGATCCAACAATGAAGCACATAATGAGAAGACGACCATCTAGCTACTGCTATGGACCCATAGTCCAGGGGTGAACTACTCACTCATCACTCCGGAGGCGACCATGGCGGTGAAGAGTCCTCCGGGAGATGATTCCCCTCTCCGGCAGGGTGCCGGAGGCGATCTCCTGAATCCCCGAGATGGGATTGGCGGCGGCGGCGTCTCAGTAAGGTTTTCCGTATCGTGGCTCTCGGTACTGGGGGTTTCGCGATGGAGGCTTTAAGTAGGCGGAAGGGCAGGTCAAAGGGCGTCACGGGGGACCCACACAGCAGGACCGCGCGGCCAGGGCCTGGGCCGCGCCGCCCTGGCGTGTCGTCGCCCCGTGGCCCCACTTCGTCTTCTCTTCGATCTTCTGGAAGCTTCGTGGCAAAATAGGACCCTGGGCGTTGATTTCTTCCAATTCCGAGAATATTTCCTTTGTAGGATTTCTGAAACCAAAAACAGCAGAAAACAGCAACTGGCTCTTTGGCATCTCATTAATAGGTTAGTGCCGGAAAATGCATATATACGACATAAAGTATGCATAAAACATGTAGATATCATCAATAATGTGGCATGGAACATAAGAAATTATCGATACGTCGGAGACGTATCAGCATCCCCAAGCTTAGTTCCTGCTCGTCCCGAGCAAGTAAACGATAACAAAGATAATTTCTGGAGTGACATGCCATCATAACCTTGATCATACTATTGTAAGCATATGTAATGAATGCAGCGATCAAAACAATGGTAATGACATGAGTAAACAACTGAATCATAAAGCAAAGACTTTTCATGAATAGTACTTCAAGACAAGCATCAATAAGTCTTGCATAAGAGTTAACTCATAAAGCAATAAATCAAAATAAAGGTATTGAAGTAACACAAAGGAAGATTAAGTTTCAGCGGTTGCTTTCAACTTATAACATGTATATCTCATGGATAGTGTCAATGTAAAGTAATATAACAAGTGCAATATGCAAGTGTGTAGGAATCAATGCACAGTTCACACAAGTGTTTGCTTCTTGAGGTGGAGAGAAATAGGTGAACTGACTCAACATAAAAGTAAAAGAAAGGTCCTTCAAAGAGGAAAGCATCGATTGCTATATTTGTGCTAGAGCTTTTATTTTGAAAACATGAAACAATTTTGTCAACGGTAGTAATAAAGCATATGTATCATGTAAATTATATCTTACAAGTTGCAAGCCTCATGCATAGTATACTAGTAGTGCCCGCACCTTGTCCTAATTAGCTCGGATTACCGGGATTATCATCGCAATACACATGTTTTAACCAAGTGTCACAAAGGGGTACCTCTATGCCGCCTGTACAAAGGTCTAAGGAGAAAGCTCGCATTTGGATTTCTCGCTTTTGATTATTCTCAACTTAGACATCCATACCGGGAAAACATAGACAACAGATAATGGACTCCTCTTTAATGCATAAGCATGTAGCAACAATTAATGTTCTCATATGAGATTGAGGATATATGTCCAAAACTGAAACTTCAACCATGATTCATGGCTTTAGTTAGCGGCCCAATGTTCTTCTCTAACATTATGCATGCTCTAACCATTTAATGAGTGGTAAATCTCCCTTACTTCAGACAAGACGAACATGCATAGCAACTCACATGATATTCAACAGAGAGTTGATGGCGTCCCCAGGAGCATGGTTATCGCACAACAAGCAACTTAATAAGAGATAAAGTGCATAAGTACATATTCAATACCATAATAGTTTTTAAGGCTATTTTGTCCCATGAGCTATATATTGCAAAGGCGAATGATGGAAATTTAAAGGTAGCACTCAAGCAATTTACTTTGGAATGGCGGAGAAATACCATGTAGTAGGTAGGTATGGTGGACACAAATGGCATAGTGGTTGGCTCAAGGATTTTGGATGCATGAGAAGTATTCCCTCTCGATACAAGGTTTAGGCTAGCAAGGTTATTTGAAACAAACACAAGGATGAACCGGTGCAGCAAAACTCACATAAAAGACATATTGTAAACATTATAAGACTCTACACCGTCTTCCTTGTTGTTCAAAACTCAATACTAGAAATTATCTAGACTTTAGAGAGACCAAATATGCAAACCAAATTTTAGCAAGCTCTATGTATTTCTTCATTAATGGGTGCAAAGTATATGATGCAAGAGCTTAAACATGAGCACAACAATTGCCAAGTATCAAATTATTCAAGACATTTTAGAATTACTACATGTAGCATTTCCCGATTCCAACCATATAACAATTTAACGAAGAAGATTCAACCTTCGCCATGAATACTATGAGTAAAGCCTAAGGACATATTTTTCCATATGCAACAGCGGAGCGTGTCTCTCTCCCACACAAAGAATGCTAGGATCCATTTTATTCAAACAAAAACAAAAACAAAAACAAACCGACGCTCCAAGCAAAGCACATAAGATGTGATGGAATAAAAATATAGTTTTAGGGGAGGAACCTGATAATGTTGTCGATGAAGAAGGGGATGCCTTGGGCATCCCCAAGCTTAGATGCTTGAGTCTTCTTGAAATATGCAGGGATGAACCACCGTGGCATCCCCAAGCTTAGAGCTTTCACTCTCCTTGATCATATTGTATCATCTCCCTCTCTTGATCCTTGAAAACTTCCTCCACACCAAACTCGAAACAACTCATTAGAGGGTTAGTGCACAATAAAAATTTACATGTTCAGAGGTGACATAATCATTCTTAACACTTCTGGACATTGCACAAAGCTACTGGACATTAATGGATCAAATAAATTCATCCAACATAGCAAAAGAGGCAATGCGAAATAAATGGCAGAATCTGTCAAAACAGAACAGTTCGTAAAGACGAATTTTAAAGTGGCACCAGACTTGCTCAGATGAAAATGCCCAAATTGAATGAAAGTTGCGTACATATCTGAGGATCACTCACGTAAATTGGCATAATTTTCTGAGTTACCTACAGAGAATTCTGCCCAGATTCGTGACAGCAAAGAAATCTGTTTCTGTGCAGTAATCCAAATCTAGTATGAACCTTACTATCAAAGACTTTACTTGGCACAACAATGCACAAAACTAAGATAAGGAGAGGTTTCTACAGTAGTAAACAACTTCCAAGACTCAAATATAAAATAAAAGTACTGTAGTAAAAACATGGGTTGTCTCCCATAAGCGCTTTTCTTTAACGCCTTTCAGCTAGGCGCAGAAAGTGTGTATCAAGTATTATCGAGAGATGAAGCATCAACATAGGTGTTGGGAGTTTTCTCAACTATGCATTTTATCTTATCTATGTGAGTTTCAGAGGCTCCCTTTTCATTATTCTTAGGCTTGCTATCCTCGTCAAACAAATTTTCAGGAACAAGCCAACCATAGTTATTTTCTAGAGCGTCATTCATTCCCAGGAGCTTACAAGGTATTGTTGTCTTAATCTCCCCACCATCATTAATATTATTAGTGTACCTTACTCTCTCCATATCCATTTTTTCAAGGATACTAACAAAATTGGTATAAGAGCCAAGCATATTGTATTTGATAAAGACCTTTCTAGCCTCTCTTGCTACACCACCAAATTCTTTAAGAAGGGTTTCTAAAACAAAATCTTTCTTTTCCCGTTCTTCCATATCACCAAGTGTGAGAAACATGTGTTGGATTATAGGATTAAGATTAACAAATTTAGTTTCCAACATGTGAACTAAAGAAGCAGCAGCAATTTCATAAGTAGGAGCAAGTACCACCAAGTGTCTATCTTCAAAATCTTCAGTGGTACTAACATGAGTGAAAAAATCTTCTATATTATCTTTCCCAATTATAGACCCACGTCCTACCGGTATGTCTTTTAGAGTGTACTTAGGAGGAAACATGATGAAATAAACAAAAAGTAAATAAAGTAAATGCAAGTAACTAATTTTTTTTGTGTTTTTGATATGGAGAACAAGACAGTAAATAAAGTAAAGCTAGCAACTAATTTTTTTTGTGTTTTGTTTAAGTGCAGCAAACAAAGTAGTAAATAAAATAAAGCAAGACAAAAAAAAAGTAAAGAGATTGGATTGTGGAGACTCCCCTTGCAGCGTGTCTTGATCTCCCCGGCAACGGCGCCAGAAAATATGCTTGATGCGTGCAATTAACACACGTCCGTTGGGAACCCCAAGAGGAAGGTGTGATGCAGACAGTAGCAAGTTTTCCCTCAGAAAGAAACCAAGGTTTATCGAACCAGGAGGAGCCAAGAAGCACGTTGAAGGTTGATGGCGGTGAAGTATAGTGCGGCGCAACACCAGGGATTCCGGCGCCAACGTGGAACCTGCACAACACAACCAAAGTACTTTGCCCCAACGAAATAGTGAGGTTGTCAATCTCACCGGCTTGTTGTAACAAAGGATTAGATGTATAGTGTGGATGATGACTGTTTGCAGAAAACAGTAGAACAAGTATTGCAGTAGATTGTATTTAATGTAAAAGAATGGACCGGGGTCCACAGTTCACTAGAGGTGTCTCTCCCATAAGATAAATAGCATGTTGGGTGAACAAATTAGAGTCGGGCAATTGACAAATAGAGAGAGCATGACAATGCACATACATGATATGATAAGTATAGTGAGATTTAATTGGGCATTACGACAAAGTACATAGACCGCTATCCAGCATGCATCTATGCCTAAAAAGTCCACCTTCAGGTTATCATCCGAACCCCTTCCAGTATTAAGTTGCAAACAACGGACAATTGCATTAAGTATGGTGCGTAATGTAATCAATAACTACATCCTCGGACATAGCATCAATGTTTTATCCCTAGTGGCAACGAGCACATCCACAACCTTAGAACTTTCGTCACACTGTCCCAGATTTAATGGAGGCATGAACCCACTATCGAGCATAAATACTCCCTCTTGGAGTTAAGAGTAAAAACTTGGCCGAACCTCTACTAATAACGGAGAGCATGCAAGATCATAAACAACACATAGGTAATAGATTGATAATCAACATAACATAGTATTCTCTATCCATCGGATCCCGACAAACACAACATATAGTATTACGGATAGATGATCTTGATCATGTTAGGCAGCTCACAAGATCCAACAATGAAGCACATAAGGAGAAGACGACCATCTAGCTACTGCTATGGACCCATAGTCCAGGGGTGAACTACTCACTCATCACTCCGGAGGCGACCATGGCGGTGAAGAGTCCTCCGGGAGATGATTCCCCTCTCCGGCAGGGTGCCGGAGGCGATCTCCTGAATCCCCCGAGATGGGATTGGCGGCGGCGGCGTCTCAGCAAGGTTTTCCGTATCGTGGCTCTCGGTACTGGGGGTTTCGCGACGGAGGCTTTAAGTAGGCGGAAGGGCAGGTCAAAGGGCGTCACGGGGGACCTACACAGCAGGGCCGCGCGGCCAGGGCCAGGGCCACGCCGCCCTGGCGTGTCGTCGCCCCGTGGCCCCACTTCGTCTTCTCTTCGGTCTTCTGGAAGCTTCGTGGCAAAATAGGACCCTGGGCGTTGATTTCGTCCAATTCCGAGAATATTTCCTTTGTAGGATTTCTGAAACCAAAAACAGCTAAAAACAGCAACTGGCTCTTCGACATCTCGTTAATAGGTTAGTGCCGGAAAATGCATAAATACGACATAAAGTATGCATAAAACATGTAGATATCATCAATAATGTGGCATGGAACATAAGAAATTATCGATACGTCGGAGACGTATCAGGCATCATGTTAGATCATGCCCATTGAAGAAGAAGAAGCACTTGAGTGAGAAACAACAAGGGAAACGGCCACAAGGTCAAGGTCAAGGTCAAGCTCATGCTCGACCTCAAGTTGAAGATAGGTCACTTCCCAAGAAGAATCAAGATATTGTTCCCCAAGAGAAGAAATCAATAAAGAAGAGAAAGGGGAACCACTAGTAGGAGAAGCCTCATCAGTGGCGCACCAAAAATTGATTCTGTGGCGCATGGTCGGTGCGCCACAGAATTCTCGCCACAAAAATAAGGTTTCTGTGGCGCACCTGCCCATGCGCCACAGAAAGTCTTATTTCTGTGGCGCACCAGGCGGCGGTGCTCCACAGAAACAGAAAGTCTTATTTCTGTGGCGCACCACCGCCGGTGCGCCACAGAATTTTTTTAAAAATTTCAAAAAAAGTGGCGGCCAGATCTAGATCTGGGGCCGCCGATTTTTTTTTAATTTTTCTGGAAGGTCGCCGGAGGTGGGTGGTTGGTTGCGTGGGTGGTGTGGGTTTGTGGGTGGAGGATGAGGCCGGCCGAAGGAGGTGGTGGTGGTGGGGGTGGTGGTGGAATAGGAGGAGGTGGAGGTGGTGGTGGAATAGGAGGAGGTGGAGGTGGAGGTGGAGGTGGAGGTGGAGGTGGTGGTGGTGGTGGTAGAGGAGGAGGAGGTGGTGGTGGTGGTTGTCGCCGGAGGAGGAGGAGAAGGTGGTTGTTGTGGAGGAGGTGGTCGCCGGAGGAGGTGTTGGTCGTGGTCGCCGGTGGAGGTCGCCGGAGTTGGTCGCCGGAGTTGGTCGCCGGTGCAGGAGAGGAGAGAGGAGAAGTGGAGAAGTGGAGGAGAGGAGAGAGGAGAGAGGAGGAGTGGAGGAGAAGAGGAGAAGTGGAGAAGTGGAGGGAGAGAAGAGGAGGAGAGGAGGAGAGGAGGAGAAGAGGAGAAGTGGAGAAGGGGAGAAGGGGAGAAGTGGAGAAGGGGAGAAATGGAGGAGAAGGAGAAGTGGGCGCCAGAAATTTCAAATTTGGACGTTAATTCTGTGGCGCACGGGCACTTGGTGCGCCACAGAATTTTTTTTCTTTTTTTCTATTTTGCAGCAAAAAATCTTTAACTGCCCGTAACTTTTTACTCTTTTCGAATTTTGAGATTCTAAAAATTGTCCAACCGGGCAAGCCAGAAATCCAGTTTGATGATTTTCCCACGCAATTTTCGTGGGAACATTTTCGTGGGAACATTTTGATATATTATGCGTTTTTTTTCGAGTTCGTATGCAACCAGAAATCCAGTTTGATGATTTTCCCACGCAATTTTGCAAAAAAAAGTCGAAATTATTGTTTGTTACTTCTCAGTGGTAAAAGATGACATAATACATGGGCATCTTGAAGGAATTTATTTTTTGAAATTTTTATCTATTTTTTTTATTTTTTACAGAGGTAAAAAAGGCGATCCACGGGGGGGGGGGGTGGAGTTGCGTGGGGAGCCAAAAAAAGTTCTGTGGCGCATGAAACTCATGTGCGCCACAGAAATGTGTAGTTTCTGTGGCGCACCATCCCACGTGCGCCACAGAAAGTCTTATTTCAGTGGCGCACCAGGACCAGTGCGCCACAGAATGCCTTATTTCTGTGGCGCACTGGTCCTTTGCGCCACAGAAATAGTGAAATCAATGATTGGGGCTGGCCCCACCAAACTTCTGTGGCGCATGGATCCCTGGTGCGCCACAAAATTAAGCTATTCTGTGGCGCACCGTGCCTGGTGCGCCACAAAATTAAGCTATTTCTGTGGCGCACCGTGCCTGGTGCGCCACAAAATAACTTTCTGTGGCGCATTTTTGGTGGTGCGCCACAGAAATAAGCTTCGCCTATAAGCGTTTTCCTACTAGTGAACACTTGCTACTTATGCCGTGTGAAGGGGCACTTTTCTTCTTCATGTTTAATTGGTACCTTATCCAACCCTATCATTGTTGATAATGATTATTCTCTTGGTAAGGATAAGGATGGCAATGTGTTTGCCAAGTTTGTTGGAACTCAAAGTGGCTTCAAGAAAAGAACCATTTGGGTTGCCAATCCTATTGTGACTAACCTCTTAGGACCCAACTTGGTTGGGGACCAACAAGCTCACACTACTAGGAAAAGGCCTAGCCGTAAGACTGCCAGCAGTGGCGCACCATGACTGCCGTGCGCCACTACTACTTAGCAGTGGCGCACCACAAAACGGTGGGCCACTGTTACAAAAGTAGTAGTGGCGCACCTTGATTGTGGTGCGCCATAAGTAAGTGGTGATAGGAGGCCAGCTCCTCCCCCAACCTAGTAGTGGTGCACGTCTCCGGGGTGCGCCACTGCTACATTCCTTACCTATGGCGCACGTTGGAGAGGTGCGCCACTGCTAGGAGGTGTCCAGAGCCCGTTTAGAGATAATAGGCTTAGCAATGGCGCACTTCAGTGGTGCGCCACTGCTACATAGGTTACCTATGGCGCATGTCATTAGGTGCGCCACTGCTAGGGGGTGGCCAGAGCCCCTTTAGAGATGAGAGGCTTAGCAGTGGCGCACCACTTAGCGAGTGCGCCATTGCTATGTCACCCTAGCGAGTGGCGCACGGCTATGTGGTGCGCCACCGCTAACTCGGGACCATTTCCCGCTTTTCACCCTCCACTCACATGTGCCACCCACTTTCCCCAAACACTCTTCCACCACCACCTCCCACCAAATCTGGATCTGGTCGTGTTGCCTCTCCTTCCCACCTCATTTTCACCTCTTCATTCACCAAAATTAAGTTGGTAAACTTAATTTTCTTCATAGGTAAGTAATGGTGAAGCTTTCTTAGCTCAATACCCTACTCAATCTCCACTTTTTACCTCATCCAACACTCTAGGTCTCGCCGTATCGGTAACTTTGTTGGTTTTATGCTTTGTGTGTGACCAGTTCCAATCGTCTTGCACACACACGTGTGTGTGCACATATGTTATGCGAAGCTCATGTGTTGTGCGCATGCGCGAAAAGCGTCTCGATCACGTGCATGTGTGTTGTATGCGAAGCCTCCACATGTGTTGCATGTGTTTGTTTGCAAGGATTTGAAATGCGATGGAGTTGCCAATATTTTGCCGAAACGTTGATTCATTTCCGTTTCAGCGAATAGTGGGCATACTCGCATATACATATGTCCTATTTTTAGGGAAGGTCATGCCAAAATTTTCTTTTGGTATGCTAAGATATCCATTTTCTCTAAACCCGCAGGCGACCATGGTCCGCATGATGAGCGAAGGCGTTGTGGCTAGGTTTTTGAAAGCCGCGACAGCCGAGATGATTAGAAATAACCAAAATGAGATAAGATGTCCGTGTCGAAGATGCAAGCTGATGAGCCTTATGGACCCTAAAGCCGATATGGTGCGGGACCACCTTCTCATGCGTGGTTTCATGGATGGTATCGGTGGGAAGGCGACGAAGATGATTATGAATTTGTCCATGGGATTTCAACAAGAAATAAGGAAGGAGGTGATCAGGATGTAGAAGATCTCGGACATGATCAGGATATAGAAGATCCCGGAGATGATCATGATCACAATGTAGGAGATCCTGGACCTGATGATGAGGAAGATCAAGATGGAGGTCATCATGACGATCATGAAGATGAAGACGATGGACCATCGTCGATGGACTGGGTGCAGGACCCTTATCTTCAAGAGCTGCTTCTCAAGCAGACGAGTAACGCAAGAGCTGCCGCCCGAGAGAAAGCCAAGATGGATCAAGCTGGAGGTAGACGCGGTTACTCCATTGTATGAAGGATGCAGGCCGGAGGATACCCGCTGAAAGTAACGCTCATGGCTCGGAGATGAAGGTAAAGCACAAAATGACCGACACATCCTTCAACGACAACATGTCATTCTGGCAGGAACGTCTTCCCAAAGGTAACACGTGTCCGACTAGTATCGAGGAGGCCAAGAAAATCGTGTGTCCTCTGGATTTACCGCATGTGAAATATCATGTGTGCTTGAATGATTGCATCATTTATCGGAACGAGCACGCGGCGTGTACCATATGTCCGGTGTGCGGCGTCAGTCGGTACAAGAAGGGGAAGAAAGCTCCTCGGAAGGTGGTGTGGTACTTTCCGATCACTCCTCGTCTGCAGCGGTATTTCGCGGATCCTAAGCAAGCAAAGCTAATGCACTGGCACGCGGAGATGAGGAAGGTAGAAGATGACGCAGATGATCCGGACAAAAAGAAAAAGGACAGGATGTTGAGACACCCTTCGGATGCTAGTCAGTGGAATGCGTTGAACCTCGAGTACCCAGAATTTGGGGATGATCCTAGGAACATAAGGCTGGGCGCGAGCACCGATGGAGTCAATCCGTTTGGCAGCCAGAGCAGCACGCATAGCACCTGGCCCGTGTTTGTGTGGATGTACAACCTCCCCCCTGGTTGTGCATGAAGAGGAAGAACATTCAAATGAGTATGCTAATTGAAGGGCCGAAACAACCAGGGAACGACATCGGTCCGTATATGGGGCTTCGAAAGAGGAGCTAGCCACGCTATGGGACATGCCCGCCAATACGTGGGACGCCGCGGCGGAAGAATATTTCCCTATGAGAGCCGCACCTGCTCACGACGGTGCACGACTTTCTCGGTTACGGATATGTCGCGGGGCAGGTGGTCCACGGATTCAATGCATGCGTCAGGTGCATGGACGACACAACGTACCGCCAGCTAGATAGAGATCCCGGGTCCTCGAAAACGGTGTTCATGGGACATCGAAGGTGGCTTCGCGAGGACGACGCATGGAGGAAACGCAAGGATCTGTTCGATGGTCAAGATGAACCCCGAAGACGGCCACGTACGAGAAGCGGCGAGCAAATAGACGAGCTATTGAAAAATTGGAAAGAGTGCCCACCGCCGGGAAAGAAGCGAAAGGCACCGGAGCCGCTGCTTAAGGTATGGAAGACGAGGTCTGTTTTCTGGGACTTGCCGTCTTGGAAGATCCTCCGTGTGCCTCACAGCCTTGATGTCATGCACATCACGAAGAACGTGTGCGAGAGTCCGCTTGGTACCCTCCTCAACATGCCAGAGAAGACCAAAGATGGGCCGAAAGCAAGGTACGACTTGCAATCAATTGGGATCAGGGAGGAGCTTCACGCGGGACGCCCTAATGATGATGATGATGATGACGATGACGATGATGAGGCGGAGGACACGCAAAGTCGTCGCAAGGGCAAAAATGCCAAAAAGATTGAATATTACTGCCCCCCGCGTGCTTCACTCTAAGTCAGAAGGAGATCGAGCAGTTTTTCGACTGTCTCCTAGGAGTAAAACTTCCCTATGGTTACGCGGGGAAGATAAGCAGGTACCTAGACAAAGCGAACCAGAGGTTCAGCGGGATGAAGTCTCACGACTGTCACGTGCTGATGACGCAGATACTTCCGGTTGCAATCCATGGGATCATGGACGCGCACGTCCGTGAAACGCTTTTTGGCCTATGCAACTTTTTCGACGTCATCTCTCGGAAGTCTGTTGGCGTGAGGCAACTTAGAAGGCTACATGAAGAGATCGTGGTGATACTGTGCGAGCTTGAGATGTACTTCCCGCCCGCATTCTTCGACGTTATGGTGCATCTGCTGGTACATATCGTGGAGGATATCATCCAACTGGGGCCGACGTTCCTGCACAGCATGATGCCGTTCGAAAGGATGAATGGTGTCATCAAAGGGTACGTTCGCAACAGGGCACGTCCGGACGGAAGCATAGCCAAGGGCTTTCTGACCGAAGAGTGCATCTCCTTCTGCACGAGTTATCTAGAAATCGAGAACCCCGTTGGCCTGCCCGTAAACAGACATCTCGGGAAGCTCGCTGGATGGGGTCACCGCGACGGTAGCCGTGAAATGCATGTCGACTTCAAGGGTCGAATCGCCGACTTTGAAAGAGCAAACCTAGTCGCGCTACAACACATAGACGTGGTCGATCCTTGGGTGGTAGAGCACAAAACCTTCATCGCAAAGACATACAATGATCAGGGCCAACAGAGGACGGATGGAGATATAATCAAAGAGCACAACTCAACCTTCACGCGGTGGTTCAAGGACAAGATGCTGACGTACCCTATAGACGAGGATTCTTCTGCGGAAGAAAAACTCATATTCGCCTTGTCACAGGGCGCCGAACACAACCTGATGACATTTCAGGCGTACGATATCAACGGCTACACATTCTACACCGAGGAAAAGGACATGAAGAGCGATTATCAGAACTCCGGGGTAACGATGGAGTCCTACACCGGTGACGTCAAGCAGAGATACTACGGAAAGATCGAGGAGATCTGGGAGCTGAGCTACGCCGGAGAGAATGTGCCGATGTTCCGTGTCAGGTGGGCCAAGAACGTCATAAAAGAAGACCGGCATTTCACCACCATGGTTATACCCGAAGCCAAATCCAAGACAGCGGGCGCAAAGGTCACCGCGAAATATGAGCCATGGGTACTAGCTTCCCAAGTGGACCAATGCTTCTTCATTACCGACCCGCAAAAGCCTAGCCGTGTTGTCGTGAGGAGAGGCAAAAGGAGCATCATCGGAATGGATGGAGCCGCCAACGAGCTAGACTTTGACCAAGTACGGCGATCCGAAGATGGAAGATGACGACGACGATGATGAAGAACCATACACAACAAGAAGAAGCAGGACCACCCTACCTAAAGGCCGTCCATTCAAAAGAAGAAGTCAAGGAGTTCCGGGGCTAAATTATTCAACCACGAGAAAGAAGGGCAAGAAGATTGTGAAAAGATAATTATGTATCATTTTCTTGTATGAATAATGGATGTCATATTGTTAATCTACACATTGTACCGATCAAAATAGACATATAATTTATATTTTTAGATATTTTCTAGATTCTATAGTATTTTAAATATTCTACATAATTATAATTATTTATGCCTTTTATTTTGGTGTATTATGCTATTTTGGATGTTTATTATAGTGTTAAATCAATTTAAAAAGAAAAGGAAAAAAATTGGGGCCGCCAGGGTTCGAACCTGGCCGGCAGGGTTTGGCACAAACCAACCAGGGAGAGATCCAGTGCGGTACTAATCGGAATACGTCAAATCCCCACGCGTTTTGCTTTTGACCTAGACATAAAGTGGTAGTGGCGCACCCCTAGAGGTGCGCTATTGCTAAGCCTCATCGTGGCGCACCACTAGAGGTGCGCTATTGCTAAGGGTGTCTGGGACTTAGCCAAAAATCCCCCATCCCGACCACGCATCCTCCATTCCCCATTCTTCCCCAGTACCCTCTCCGACGCCGGCGGCCGCCCCTCCCCCGAACGACGCGAGCGGCCCCGGTGACGCCCTCCTCTCCTCGCCACCTGTCCGACACCCTCACCACCCCGGCGACGCCCTCCTCTCCTTGCCACCCCGGCGACGCCCTCCTCTGCATTATCACCGGCGCCCCCTGATTTAGTCAAAGGGTACGCAGCCCAACTCGGGTGCATCCTCCGGAGCACGGTCTCGATCAACACCGAGAACCTCAGGCATCCTGACCGAGCGAATTTGCGCACCCTCCTCTTCAAGAAGCTGCACGAACGATACGAGTTCCCGGTGGACTGCTCAGAAAAGCGTCTCATGCGGAACAAAGTGCACAATGCCGCCCTCACGAAGATGAGCACCGCCCTCGCTAGTTGGAGGAACCGAGTGAAGAAAATGATTAATAGTGGTGAGAGTTACGAGAAGATCAAGGAGTCAAATCCCTCGATCACCGAGCAAGACTACGCTGATTTCAAGATCAAGTGCGAGAGCGAGTCAACGTCGGATTCTAGTCAGTGGGGGAAGGACATGCGAAAACTGAACTTAGGCACCCACAAACTTGGTCCCGGCGGTTTTAGGGTGGCGCAACCGAAATGGGACGCCGCGGATGAGGAGCGTGTGAAGAACGGCCTCGAGCCCCTCTTCCCGCAATACAAAAACAAGCAAACCAGGAACTTTCTCCTGGCCCGGTACCATATTGACCCGGAAACAAAGGAGCTCACCACCACTCCGGATGTGAAGCAGTTTGAGGCTCTTCTGGTAAGGAATGCACCCGCTTAATTAGCTCCTTTATGGTTGCATTCTTATTGATGAATCCAAATTTCTAAATGGTTCATGCATGTTCCTCCCGTAGGCTAAGGAGGTTGCTGCGGAAAGTGAAAAGGAAGCTAGTAGCAGCGCGGGGTCCACGAGCTCCTCGCAGGTGTGCCCCTTGGGACAACCCTTTAAATAGGGCGTTGAATGCCCACAAGAAGAGGGATCCATTGAGTAAGCCGACGTCGGCTGGTCGTGTGGTCGGCGAAGGATGCTCTATGAAATGGTCAGAATACTATAAGTCGGGGGAAAAGGAGAAAAAGGCCACCGTCGATGAGAAGGAGGTCGCACATCTCAAGGCACAAGTTGCGCAGATCCCGACATTGGTCGAGGAGCAAGTGCGGCAACAAGTGCAACAAATCGTGGAGACCCAACAGAGGACGCAACGACAGCAAGTGGAGGACCAAGTGGGCACGACGCTTAGCTCCCTCATCCCTACCTTGGTTGCCGGTCCGGACGCGTGGTATAAGGGAGGACAAAAGGGGGAACCCCGGTTCCCAGTTCGCGGGCAGCAACTCCCACAACGTGGAGCCATCGGTGAGTCCGCAGGCGGCAACAATGGTGTCTCCGGCGGCGCCAACCTTGGTGGCTCCCGCAGCGCCAACCGTGGTGGCTCCCGCGGCGCCAACCTTGGTGTCTCCCGCGGCGCCATTACTTCAGCTCAATGCACCCGTCGCTGCGGATAATACGCCGCCCGGCACCGCGCCAACAAGCGGCCACTCCATCAGTTGCACGCCCGCCGCCGGCGGTGCCTCGACCTTAGCCGAGCTGGACGCCATCACGGTAACCAACCCTTGGCCAATGACTTCCATATCCTTGCCTTTGACTAGCTAGCCATCCCTAACGCCCTACATGTTTTCCGCAGAGCTCCGCCATCGACGTCCCATGCACTCTCCTGCAGTTTGTGAACGGCGAGTTGATCGATGTTGCCAAGGCCAAAATCGTTCAACCGAGCAACCGTCAGTTACACGGTAGACCCATGCAACCCGACGTGTATAGGATTCAACTGGTTCGGGTGCTTAGCGGCTACGACGACGTGCTACCTCCCTTTCAACCCCATGGTGCCGACGAAGATGAGGTCCTTACCCTCCAGCATTGCTTCAATTGGTCCATGGTTTGGCCAAAGAGCCAGATTCGTTTGGGGGCGAGGGACACCACCCCACAGACAGCACCCCTAGCCGTGCCGGCGCCAAGCCATGGCAAGACTACCCCAACGGTGCCGCCATCAGCTGATGTGGACATACAGATGGCACAGGATCCGAACGATGGTCCGGACGAGGACAGTACGTTCGCCAACCTGGACTGCAACTTCGATTTTGGGGTGATGGACTACGATCTCAGTAGCCAACCCTCTCAAGCTGCCGCCGAGGGGAAAACCTATTGCAACAAGCGGCGCCTATTCCGTTCTCGGGAGACGCCTCCAGCTGCCGACTTCACCGAGACTCAGCCGATAGCCGAGGTGAGAAGTGTTATCGGTCCTAACACACCGAAGAAGGCTTGCGAAGAGGAGAATGCAGTCCCAGTAAATACGAAGCCGAAGGGACGGAAAAGAAAGAAGAAGGATGACAAGTCTGCCAGCCAGGCGGCACCTATCCGTGCTCAGGACGGGCCACCAGTGCCCAAGAATATAGAGGCGAGGGTGCATGTGTCGGGTGAGCGGATGCTAATTCAAAGATTGTACGATGTTGCACCCGGTCCTATGCGATCTCTGGTTGACGGTGTTATGTTTATGGAGGAGCGGCGTCTCAGGGAGAAAGATCATGGATACCCAGTGTATGTTGCCAAGGTGCCCTCGGGCCATGGCTTTGTCAATAGTGGCTTCGCGGAGAAGATCTTCCTGCGGTATGATGACATCTTCGCCATGCTGAACAGTTATCCGCTGCACTACACCTTCATTCGCCTATACTCGCTCAGCAAGGCGATGCGGATCATTAGACACAACATCCCGGACATCGCGATAGCCGACCCCTTCTACATGTGTGCCGTCCACTTGGCCACCGCCGGAGACCGGGCGATCGCGAGTGGATACCTCAAAGACTTCTTTCTAGCGAACCAGAAGAAGTGTAACATCCTCCTGCCTGTATTTCCCGAGTAAGTCACCCCCTCACCGTACCGGTCTTAACTCGTGATTTTTTTAGATTTCAATCGTCATGTTCTAAAACATTATGTGTTCTACGCAGAGACAAAACCTGCACACTCATCTCCATAACCCCGAAACATTCCGTGGCCACATACCTCGATGCGGACGGTAAGTCAACCACGGACTACACGAATGTCAAGGCCGTACTTGATGATGCTCTCAATGGCTACGTCAAAGCGAAAGGCAACATGCGAGAGGCCAAATGTTAGGTACGGGAAGCATGTGTTCAAGCACCAAACAAAGTTTCCCTGCGTCAAGAAGCCGCCTTCTAGTAACAAGGATGCCTACTACGCCCTCTATCACATGGATAAGTTCATACGGGACCAGCAGCAGCTTACGCTACCTGAGCATCTCAGAGACTGGGCCAACAAATTGTCGCGGGTCCCTGACGACGGCATCAAGCAAGACTTCTTCCGCATCCAAGTAGAGTTTTGTGAAATCATCCATCAAGATGTCATTAGAAGAGCGGGGGAGTTCTACGCCGGCTATCAGCCGTCAAACAGTGTCATAGACACAATGCTCCAAATGCAGGGTGACGACTACCGCTCATGGATGTGCTTGAAGAAAGGCGGCGGTTTTATCCACGCTCCGAGAAAGTCTTGATGTGCGAGCCTAGTTATGTAGTTGTGAACTAAAGACGAGCTTCGTTGTAATAAACTTTATCCAGCACTTTACTTGCTATTAATTACTAGTTCGGCTATGTTTGTGAACTTATATATATGGCTCTGTCGTTTTCCGCACTTGATTTGGTCGTTAATTTTGTTTGCATATGCCGATGATTAGAATGGTTGGTCACTTGTACACTCGGGGTGGAGCGAGCGAGCCTGGTGTGATGGCACAAATATCCATGTCTTGTGCATCCTACCCGGCCTCGCTCACTCCATCCCCGAATGTTAAAATTTGTTTTGACCAACAATGTATGAGGCATTCCATTTAGTTCATAGTAGCTACTTATCTCTTGTTTGAGTTGGCACTTCTTAATTGCATTTGGCCGATGATTAGAATGGTTGGTCACTTGTACACTCCGTGGTGACGTAAGCGAGCCTGGTGTGATGGCACAAATATCCATGTCTTGTGCATCCTACCTGGCCTCGCTGACGCCATCACGGAATGTTAATATTTGTTTTGACCGACAAAGTATGAGGCATTCCATTTAGTTCATACTAGCTACTTATCTCTTGTTTGAGTTGGCACTTCTTAATTGCATTTGGCCGATGATTAGAATGGTTGGTCACTTGTACACTCCGTGGTGACGTAAGCGAGCCTGGTGTGATGGCACAAATATCCATGTCTTGTGCATCCTACCTGGTCTCGCTTACTCCATCACGGAATGTTAATATTTGTTTTGACCGACAAAGTATGAGGCCCTTGTCATTCTTCCATTTGCTTTCGTATTTCAAAATGCCGATGATTAGAATGTTTGGTCACTTGTACACTCGGGGGAGGGGCTAGTGAACCTGGTGCGATGACACAAGTATCAATCTCTTGTGCATCCTACTTGGTTTCACTAACCCCTTCTCTGAATGTTAATATTTGTTCCGACCAATAATGTATGAGGCATATGCTATTTAGTTGATACCACTTGGCTCTTTCTTCCATTTTAGTGCCGATGATTAGAATGTTCGGTCAACTGTACACTCCGGGATGTCGCTAGTGAGCCTGGTGTGATGGCACAAATATCAATCTCTTGTGCATCCTACCTGGCCTCACTAACGCCACCCCGGGATGTTCATATTTGTTTCGACCAACAATGTATGAGGCCCTTGTCATTCCATTTGCTTTGGTATCTCAAAATGCCGATGATTAGAATGTTTGGTCACCTATACACTTGGGGGAGGGGTCAGTGAACCTGGTGCAATGACACAAGTATCAATCTCTTGTGCATCCTACTTGGTTTCACTAACCCCTTCCCTAAATGTTAATATTTGTTCCGACCAACAATGTATGAGGCATGCCTTTTAGTTCATACTACTTGGATCGTTTTTGAGTTTGCTCTTATTCGTTGCAAATATCTATGAGCGTGAACTAATGTTTCTTTGGCTTGTTCATATATGTGCAGATATGACGTGGTATGTCGTGTACAAGGGCAAGGTCCCTGGAGTCTACAACGACTGGGAGGAGTGTAGGAGACAGGTTCACCGTTTTAGCGGTAACAGACTACAAAGGGTACACCACTAGAGCGGAGGCCGAAGATAGATACGCACGCTATTTGGCGGGAGAGAGGAGGGAGCGGAGGAGGAACCGGATGAAGACCACTATCATCGGGATGGTGCTAGTAGTGACTCTAGCTCTCTTCTATGTGATTGTACTTTAGATGATCGATCTTGTGTAACCACTAGCTCATTTGCGACTTTGTAACCCCGTAACTTGCATTGTAACCTCGTAACTTCTCTAATGTGAAATCTTGTGAATCATGTGGGGCTAATGTGAAGAACTATGTATGGATAAGTTGTGCTGTTGTTTATATGTGTTATATATCCTGTATTGTGCTATTGTACTGTGATATACAACCTGTATAAATGCCTGCCAGGATACAAAAAAAAATCGAAATCGTAGCAGTGGCGCACTAGTGGCCCATCAGTGGCGCACGTCGACTAAGTAGCAGTGGCGCACCGCACCGGATCCGATGGCGCACCGCCCCGTGATCCCCTCCGAGACTAGCGAGTGGCGCACCGGGAACCTCGGCCGTGGCGCACGTCCTGGAGACAGCAGTGGCGCACGTCCACACGCAGCAGTGGCGCACTACCTCGCTGAAACAGTGGCGCACGCAAAACGGTAGCAGTGGTGCACCTCGTCTAGACAGTGGTGGCGCACTGCCACTGACCAACAGTGGCGCACCACTTTGGAGTAATAGTGGCGCACTGCTGGACCTATCAATGGCGCACCACGCAGTGCGCCACTGGTATCCAGGCTAGTAGTGGCGCACCCCTAGTGCGCCACTACTAGGAGTTAGCAGTGGTGTGATAGCAGTGGCGCACCACTAGTGCGCCACTGAAGGCTATATGTGGTGCGCCACTGATTGCCTTTTTCCTAGTAGTGTCAAACTTGATCAATAGGTACATGTGGAGGTCATTGGAGACTTGGCTAATTCATGAAGAATTAAGGGATCTTCATATATTATATTTTGACCAAGCCAAGTCGTATGGATCATCATCTATATCTTATATCCAATGTTCCTCCTTGCGGTAACTTATACTTCAACTCTTCATATTCATTGTAAGTTACTTGCCCCTTTGCATGTTTGGTTTTGTATCAAATATGTGTTTGTATGTGTTGAGTCTTACTTGCCTATCTTGTGTATTCAAGTATGTTTGTTTGTCTCATCATATACTTGTGTATTGTTTTGAGCCTAATGCATCTTGATGATATCTTATTTGGCTCTCTTTGAGTGATTAATGGAATATCCCATTTTGGGGGAGTGATATGCATTGTGCATCTCTCTTTCTCTAAAATGTGTGTACATGGGTATCACCACTTAGTATTGATATTGCAAGATTATCTAGTCACTATGTGGTATGCCATACTCATGAGAAATTCAAATTCTAAATGTCCATTAATCATCTCTAGTTGAATTTTAGTTGCCTCTTGTTTAGAAGAAATGTTTTATCACATTATGGGGGAGTAATATGTTTTGTACATATCACAAGCCTAGAAAATGTGAACATATGAGGTTATGCCACTTAGAGTTGATGCTCTTAATTATCTTGTTCCTAGGTGGCATGTTTGCTCAAACAAGCTCCACTTCTATTAAAAAGCTTTTATTGGCTCATCTTATGGATTCTTGTTTGATTAAGAAATCCTTGGTACGGTTTTTCCTCAAATACATATCTCTATATCTTATTTGGGACACCGTTTGCTTCAAGTTATTCTAATCATTGTCGTGCGTGATTGTTTGACTAATTGAAGCTATCAAGAATCTTCATCCGTGCATAGTGCTTAATTCTATATACCTATCCTATGCCTTTTATTGTGAAGTTGAACCTTACTATCATTGTCAATTCACCAACGGAAATTATTTCCAATATACGTACTCATTGTCTTTGACAATTAATAACCTTGTATGTGGTTGAATTCATGGATCATCTTCACCTTGGATTGCTTCTTATTTACTTATTTTATTTTCAAGAAATCTTTGTTGCTCCCACGTGTCTTCTTTGTTCCTTTGAAAAATCTTTTGATAAATTCTCTTGATTCATATCAAGTGTTTGTTTTGGAAGACAAACCTTTTCCTTACGGTACATTGTGCCATTGTGAAAAGTGTAGAGGGTTTGGTTTATTTGTTCGAACCTTGCTCTTTTGGGAGTTTGCTATCTCATTCCTTCTTACATGTTTTATTTGCTTGAATGAGATAAATCTTTGAGCATGTTTGCTTAATTTCATCATTTATGCTCAATGGTTTCTTCTTAGTTCATTTGTTGAACTTTGTTGAACAAATCTTTTGTGATCTGCGTCTTTGATATAATTTGGACAACAAACTTGTTTGGTCACACCTTTTATGCCTTATTCAATTCATTTGGTGTTTTGTCCAAAGTATATCTCTCTTGGATCTTTAAAAGTCTTTGTGCGTGCTTATATGTAATTTATTTATATTTATAGCATGCTTTCTTTCTTCGATCCATTATATAGGGTATACTCCATCAAATCCTAAACGGCTAAGATGTGCATGAAATTCAAATTTCATCTATAAATATGCACATATTTATATGGAGTGTGTCCTATGTATTGTGGTTAGTCTAACCATTTTGGACCAATAATTTTGGGGACCAAGATGTACTTGAATGTTGCTTTAGGTACATTGGAGATGCGATGTAGGCTTGTCTCATCTATAAGGAAGGTGTTATCACCATATGATAATTGGAGTCAAGCTAGGATGATGAATGAACTCTTATCTACTACATCATGCCATTGCTATCTCGGTAACAAGTATCTTATTCATGCATACTCCTATAGCATCCAACCTCTTGTAGGTTGCATCTTGGCATGAAATTATTTATTTCGAAAATATTGCGGTTCTTGAAAAATTCTTTTTAACGAAAAACTTCTTATTGTACATTTGAATAATTTGAGAAGATGCATATGATGGGGATGTATATATAAATCATGTTCATGATTCACCCACCCAAATATGCCCTCTAGCAATTTATTGCATACCAATTCCTCAAAGAACTCTTATGTGCAACTTTGATGAAATATCGAAGTAAATCCATATTTGTGATACTTGTTGCCTCTCTCAAAATATTCCAACTAGCTTTACTTCCCTTATTGTTAGTTGTGATGTTTTTGAGATTCTCTTGGTTGAAGCTCATTTATATACCATAAGTGAAAATTGGAAGCCATAGGCTATATATGCTTTTTAAGCAAACATTCTTGGTATATTTTATGACTTCATCTTAGATATCTTGTCTTATTTATTTTGTTAACCTCTTGTGTGTGCATGTTTCTTTATGGATCACTATGTCCACTTTATAAACTTATATACATGAGAGTGTTAATCCATCATCTTGATATCCTTGTTCTTTGCCAACCATCTTTTACTCTTTTGTTTTTAGTGGTGTTAGTAAAGAAGATTTATGAGTGCTTGGTCTACTTGTTTTTCTTCATGCACTCATATCTCGTAATTGTTGGACACAAGTTATTCTTGATAAGCATATTATCTTTATCTTGGTTGTGTTCTAAATGATATAGAGGGAGTGAGGATTCCATGTTTATGCATATTGTATTCAATTGCAAACATTATAAATTATGCATGAACCTTGGGGAGCTTCCTTATTTTTATTTAGAGCACTATATCTCTCTTATCATGATATCTTTGTTAGTCCAATTGGATCTTTGATTGCTTGCTTTATTTGTTAAAACTTCCTTCACCATGTTATCCAGGTGCAATCTTTGATCCTCAATATAGTTTGTCTTCCTTCAAATATTCATCATTGGATATGTGCATTTGATTCCACTCAAATTATGAGAAGTGCACACCTTGGGGAGGAACTCACATTATATTGGCTTTATAAATGTTTCACCCATTTTAGCACTCGATGCCAATGGGGGAGAAGTTTAGAGGGTTTAAGGGAATGGTTTTATACTTAAGTTTGGTTTGTGCTTAAGTGTTTTGCCTCTCATGTATTCCATATTTATATGTCTTGCATGGTTGTGTATATATAGTGGAAATTGTCCCAAAGTTTAATCTTGACAATGTATGCAATGAATTCATGTTCATCACACGTGCATACATTGTGGGGGAGTTTGCTCTATATATATTGGTTCTACTCACATCCCTTGCATATGTTGTAGTTGTGTGAGTAGAGTTGGTTTTGATATGGGATAGTAGCTTTGTGTTACTTGACCATATCAAATACAACCTCTTGTATACAACTTATTCTCGGATAAGTTGCGTACTTGTTTCTAATATTCATTATATAAACCCTCTTATTGTGATTGTCATGAATTACCAAAATGGGGGAGATTGTAAGGGTATATTGCCCCTATGAGTGGTTTTGGTAATTAATGACAACCCCTATGGACTAATGTTTTCATTGAGTTTATATGAAGGAATATTCCATAGGTACTACTTGTACTCCATGTGTTGGATTCAAGTATGGATGCCATGAAGATAAAGGTATATCTTGTGTATTGGCATCAAGATCATCGGTATGAAGATATATATGTGATATGATCAAGAAGAAGAAATGAAGATGGAGTTCTTATGTGGAACTCAATATTAGCCATGCTCTATCTTATGTGAGTATGAGAAGATACAAGGATTGAGTTGGGCAAGTTCAAGATGAGCATCTTGAGTTGATCACATGCTTGAAGCTTGCCTTCCATTTGGTGATAATGGACATGTGAAGATGTGCATCAATGGAGCTTTCCCATCATAGTGTATGGGGGAGCATTTGTGAGTCTTCACGAAGCAACATTGATCAAGTGAGGCATTCCGGCTTGTGTAGAGCTTGAAGTGTTATCATCAAGATCAAGCGGGATGCGCAAGGCAAAGGTATGACCTTGATAGGTTTTCCTTTTACCGGTCTCAAGGTGGTTGATGGGAGACCGGATTATAGGATAGATAGCCGCACTATTAAGAGGGGCTTTCGGTTGAGTAACTTGATCACATCGTACTAGGGAGCTCAATCCTTTGCATACTTTTCATATTCTTATTGCTTCTTAGTGTTTCTCTGTGTGAGGTTCTTGAGCTTGTTGCTAGCTTTACAACAAGCCCAAGTTCATCGAAAACGGAATCCGCATGCATCTTCTATTGCGTTTTCGAGTTTGGACGTCTTCACCGTTTCTTGACGGTGGGAGACTCCCTCTCTAAAATCATCTAAAATATTTTGTTGGGGTTCTATTCGTCGTTATCTTTCCAACAAAATTGGTTTCATGCGAATCGGAGTTCGGGAGCATTAGTTATTAAAGAAAAAGGAAAGAGGAGAAAAGAATAAAAAGAAAAAGAAAAAGAGAAAAAGGGGAGGGCGCCAGCCGGCCGACCGGCCCAGCCACCGGCCCACCCGGTCCGCGATCGGGTCCGGCGCTGGTGCCACCCGGGCTGCCTCCAGGGGCATTTTGTCCCACGACCGGCGGCTGGCCCGGTCCGTGACCGGCCTGCCCGGCGCTGCCCCCGGACTGGCCGGACGCCTCCCTGGGCCGCCTCCGCCCCGCGCGGCCCACGTGTCCTACGCAGCCCGCTCGCCCCTCGCGTCTATCCTCCGCCCATGAGCGCGCTGATGCCGCCCGGCTGCTGGGCCGGTTCGACCGGGCTGCCGACCGGGCTCCTCAGTGCCTGGTCCGGTCGGCCGGCCTGGCAGCCGGCTGGGCCGTTTTTTCTGCCCGTTTTTCCTGCATCTCCCTTGTCTTTTTCCCCCCAACGGTTTTATTTGCTCCCATGCTATAAATAGCTCTTCTTCCACCTTGAGCTAGTGACTTCTTCCCTTTCTCTCACCTCCATTGTTGCATTTGAAGAAGTTGCTCTCTCTCTTGTCCCCCCCCCCCCATGATTCTTGCTCATTCTTGAGGGATCTAAGAGAGGAGATCTAGATCTACACTTCCACCAAACCATTTCTTCTCTAAGTGAGGGGAACTCTTGGGATCTAGATCTTGGAGTCTTTTGTTGACTTTTCCCATTGTTCTTCATCTCCAATCTCATCCTAGCATTTGTTGTTTGGGTGGGATTTGAGAGTGAAGGACTTGAACACCTCTAGTGTTCTTGCTTTGCATCATTGCATAGTGTTGAGCTCTCCACCACGATTAGTTCGAGTGAGAGACCGTGAGCTTGTTACTCTTGGAGAGAGACCTCCTAGTTGGCTTGGTGGTTGGTGGTTGGTGCTCTGGTGATCTCTTCAAGAAGATTGTGAAGAGGCCCGGGCTTCTCCTTCGTGGAGCTTGTGAAGTGGTTGTGGAGCATGCCATCTCCGGAGCGGAGGAAAAGCTAACCATAAGGAAAGGGCCATTATCCTTCGTGGGTGTGGTTCGGAGAATAGGGTGAGCCTTCGTGGCGCGGGGAATCCTTCGTGGACCTCCACTCCTCCAAACGTGACGTACCTTCTTGCAAAGGAAGGGAACACGGAAATACATCCTCGTCTCCGCGTGCCTCGGTTATTTCTATACCCGAGCTCTCTTTCCTTGTGATAGCCATCGTGCTTGAAGTACATATATCTTGCTATCACTTGTGCTACATATATCTTGTGCCTATCTTGCTTAGCTCTAGTTGCCATTGTTACACTTAGTTGAGCTTAGCATATTTAGGGTTTGTGCGTGTAAACTAAACGTTAGTTTAATTCCGCATTCTTACAAGACAAATCCGCAAGAGTTTGTAATTTCCTATTCACCCCCCACCCTCTAGGCGACATCTCGATCTTTCACTTGTACTTGCTTTTGTATCTCCTTCGTCTCTTCGGGGGTTCGTCCTATATGGCGCCCTGTTGGGCAGCGACGCTCCAGGAATCAAGTCTATTTGATGCTCAATACCACGCAATGGTGGCAATCCTGCGGGCACCTCCTCCGGAAACACGTCGCCGAATTCCTGCAAAGGAGAGTGGATTTGGTAACCGGGTGTATACGTGAGCACGCGTTCCCTGTCATTCGATTTGCTTTTAGATTCTCGCCAATGCTCACGGCAATGCAACGACGTTAACTCTACTTTTTCCTGGCTGTTGTCCACTTTTCTGAATCAGCGCGGGGCGTGCTAGCAACGAAACAAACTACTCCAAGCCAAAAGCGTTGTCGACACCCATGTGCTCACATGTACAGCCTACATACTTCATCCATGTCTAGCATCGCGAGGTAGAACATTTTTTAACGATTGGAACAACGAAGAGGTAATTATGTGATTGATGGAGTATAAGATTTTCGGCTGTATGGTGTGTTAAGACCTGACAAATAAAGAAGATTGATCCTTCCCAACAAAAATCAAAATACTTTTAGAGGGATTGCTACCGGAGGAAGAACATTTTTTAACGATTGGAACAACAGCAGATGCAGAATCGCGAGGCAGACTCCAAATCGAAAGAAAGAAAGAAAAGAGACCACTGAATCGCAAACCACACGGTGAGCACGTTCCTGGCCGCCGAGCAATTGTGCGAACGGGATCTCCTCGCGTCGAGCAGCAGGTCGAACGCGAGGCCAAGGACACGCGTGAATGCCAGGAGGCGGCCCACGGCAGCGCGACGCGGCCGGATTCTGGGGCAGGGGCGGACGCCCGCGTGGAGGAGCGAACATCCCCCGAGGCCGCCAGCGCCGGCGCCGTTCAGAAGTAGCTCGACGAGCGCGTTCGGATCTTGGGGGCAGGGCGCAGCCCCGAATCGAGGAGAACTTAGAGCTTCCCACGATTCCTCTTCCGAGCGGCGGCAGCGCCATTGAACTGGCGGGAGGCGAGGCGCGGCTCGTGCGACATGAGGCGGAGGAGGAAGAGCGCAGCATCGAGGCAGCCCCCGCGATGCAACCTCACGGATAGGAGGCGTCCGCAACCGGCGGATCGGGTGGCGGCGGTGCTGGCCGTGGCGCGGAATCCAGGCGGCCCCTCGTCGAGCTGGTGCTGCACGGTGAGCTCCGGGCTGAACTGCCCCCCGCCTCCCGCGTGCCTCCAAGGGCCGCGCCGCGACACCAATTCCCGCCGTAGAACGCCGCCGGCCACCATGTCCAGAGCTCGGTGGACGAGGCCGCGCTGTCCATAGCTCGGCGGACGAGGCCACGCTGTCCAAAGCTCGGCGGACGAGGCCGCGCTGGCCATCGGGCCTTAGGTCTTCTGCCGCCAGTCGTGCCCGCGCGCATGGCGGCAGCCGCCCGCTAGCCCCGGCTCAGGGCACTGGCGCAAGGGCCGGGAAGCTGGGCCACCGTATTGGCATGGGTGGAAGAAATTCAGGGTGAGGGATGGGTGGAGCGAGCGATGTTGGAGGAAGAAGTGATGGATGGGAAATGGGGATGAGGTGGTGTGGATACGGTCAAAGAAATAGTCTATCTCAGTTTTTTCTAGCAGTAGTATATCACGTCACGGCAAACACACGCCGTTGGACACGTGTCGCTTTTTAAACGCGTGCTCACGTATACACCCGGTCACCAGGCTTCATTCGTTCCTCCGAAACACTAGAAACACCAAGAGAAATAGGGGTCATATCATTAGAAACCAAAACCTCACCCTTGTACATGAGCACAAGAGGCATGGCTGTAGGATCCTCACTAAATTCTCTCATGTCCTCTTTGGTGCTAATAAGACCAAGGATATCACTCTCTCACTTTTCGTTATATCACTCACGGCATTACAATTCTCTCGCCTATCTATAGGTGCATCCTCCAAGTTTACTTCAACTTTTTGACGAGATTCATTGACAATTTGCTGTGATGAGATAGGCTGCAAGTTGATTTTCTTTCCCTTAAACTCCAAGTGATATGTATTGGCACGGCCATTGTGTTGCACAGAACGGTCATAGAGCCATGGCCGACCCAATAATAGATGACACACCATCATAGGAACCACATCAAAATCAATGGAATCCTTATACGATCCAATCTCAAACTCAACATGCACCATGTGGTTTACCTTCATCTCACCATTGTTGCTCAACCACTAAATATAGTATGGATGCGGGTGCGGTAGATACTTCAGTTTCAGCTTGGTATACAATTCCTTGCTTGCTAAATTGCGGCAACTCCCGCCATCAATAATAACCTTGCAAGCCTTGTCAGGACCAACTAAAGCCTTTGTTTGGAACAAATTGCAGCGCTGAGTAGATGGGTTTGGCAACACATTAAGAGCACGCTGAGACACAACAATAGTGCGAGCGTCAGATGGATAAGCATCTACACCATCACTGTCATAATCATCATCTTCTGGAGCATATGGATCAACATCATCTCCAGTCTCATACTCATTGTCATTATTGATAATCATAACTTTGTGGTTAGGACGAATCTCTCTTGAAGTGACCCTTGCCACCACATGTATGGCAATTCATATCGCGGTTGCGTGCAGTAGAGATGCTAGAACCACTCGTGCTCGCAGCAGGTTCGGGCTTCTTTGTGTTAGACACATTAGAGACCGGCTTGCTAGACGAAGTAGGAAAAGGTGCGGAGCACGAAGATGGCACCGGCGCTGTAGATGGGGCGCCCTAGGCGTGTAGCGCCCAGCTCCCGTAGCACGACCTTTGATTTGCGCTTCTTCAGCCAATTGTGCTTCAGCTTCTCTTGCATGATGTAGCAACTCATTCATTGTAGTGTAATTGTGATGACGAACAATGCCTTTGATAGCATACTTCAAACCATGTAGAAAACGATGCATTGTCATTTGAATTGACTCACGGACACTGCCACGCTGCATAAGCATCTCCATCTCCATGAAATAAGTATCAACAGTCTTCACACCTTGTCTCAATAGGGTCAACTTATCATATATAGATCGCAAATAGTTAGTGGGAACGAAACGAGATTGCATAATGGCCTTCATCTCGCACCATGTAAGAACTGGCAATTCATTATCTTCCTGACGAGTACGTGTAACTCCATCCCACCAACGCAATGCATAGCCAATCTTCAGTATAGTCATGTAGGCGCCACAACTTCTCAATCTTCAGCTCCCAAGTGAGGTATTCTTCAACATCAGCACCTCCTTCAAATTAGGGTATTGAGAACTTTGGCTTACCCAAACCATCGTCTTGATGTTGTGGATAGGCACGGCGAGCTCCGAGTTCAACAAAGCCACGACCACGGTTACCACGTCCAGCACCACGACCAACTCCAGGTGCTTCATCCTGAAGATCATGGTTTTCTTCTTCTTGTTGCGGTTGTTGGGTGAGATTATCAATAGCTAGTTGCAAAACTTGAAGACTGCGCTAGATATCTGTCATTTGATCTTTCATTGTAGTGATGGCTCATTAGTAGCATCCAGCTTCTGGGATATCTCCTGAATAGTCCCCCTAAGTTCATCGTCCTGAGTGCGTAATTCACGTCGCATCTCATTACGAAGAGCTTCATACTCCCTCCATGTCATCACATCAGCGGAATTCTTGTTTTTCTGGTTAACAATTTTCTCATCACTAGAAGACATGGTTAGTAGGTTAGTGCACTAAATCAAAAATATATGGTGGTACTCTCACAACTCACTCAAAATTGATGAGAAAGGGAAATCTTATCGCTCCAAAGTGAATTAGCGTTGCTTACCACTTGTACTGATAACTAGTGCACGGATGTAGCGAAGCGAATATCAAGGGTATAAGAACAATCACACGATAAAGCAGGATATATGTGGGGCTGTTGGTAGGCTACCTATTTGCACCAATAACAAGCTCTAGCGCTGACCGTAGACAACCAATGATACTCACACAAGGCGATAAATGTGGCAATGCAACTATATGGATGAAAAAGGTTGCAATGCACTAGAGAGACACTAGCAAAGCTCAACGAAACAAGCACAAGATTGCTCAACTACCGGTGCAGAAAAGAAACTAGGTCTTCACTTGAATCTTACTAGCACTTCACTTTTTCGTTTTGGATTTTCTTTTTGTATCACACGCAACTATATAGCTCTTTTTTGCTTCTTTTCTATTTTCTCTTTTTTATTGACTCAACTCCTTGATAACACGGCCAACAGAAATTGCAAAGCACCAAAATCCTAACGAGCAGCCTGTCGAGTGGTAAAACTATTCTCTTCTGGGGAAGTTCCTAGTCACTTTATATCGAAAGGCTGTGTCTATGGTTGGGACAAGCACACTGTGCTATGTGGACTCGGAGTAACAAAAACTGAAACTAGATGATAGCGGAAACACAAACCCTAACAATACTAGATGGAAGAAAAAGATACGCAAAAACAACTACGAAAAGCAACTAAAACTCAAAATTAGTGCAATCTAGGGTTATGGCAAACCCTAACTCTAATATTTTTGTCTTTTTCTGGATAGGAAAACACTCACAACTCAACTATGGGGTGATTGTGGATGGCTTACCGAGGAAACACTGAAATCTGATACCAAGATGATAAGGTGTTGCCTGATCTTCTCAGTAAGCACGGTGGTGATGATCATTGCGGGATGAACACAGCGGAGATAACTTGATGACGAAGTGGATGATAACTTGTATGACGCAACGAAGTCTCTCGATTGGTCCCTGTCGCCAATGCAATAGCTCTCAACCCTGCAAGATATTCGCAACTCCACACACTTGCGCACGTAGCCGCTGACCACGAAGCGGTAAGTTGCAACCGTATAATTCCCAATGGAACAGCAGATCACACAAGACTTTCGGGGGTAAACACCAAATCAATGCAATCTGGTGTAGAGATTCAATAAAGTTGCAAAGCAATCAACTATGAACTAGGGTTTATCTTAAACGTGGTCTAAACTAATTTGGGGGCGTCCTGGGCACTTATGTATGAGTTCAGGACGACCAGAAGTCAAAAATACACATAGAAAACTGACCCAGATTCGATCTGGTCGAGACAGATTCGGAGTCGGCCGGTCATACGACCGGTCGACCGGGCTTGGGACCAGGCCATCCGGTTTCAACCGGGTCTGGCACCGGTTGGTGACAGGGCTAGGGGTCCAGGCATACTGGATAGTGCTCGGTTGGCATTGGCCGGGGATCCGGTCAGCACCGCGCTGGGCCGGTCTTGCGCCCAGTTTGATCGGGTCTGGGACCGGGTGCGCCGGCGTGACGGCCGGTCTGACCGGGCCTGGTGCCGGCCTGGACTTCTTCTTCCCTTGCGCATGTCTCCCTCTCCTCCCTCGCGCTTCCATTTTTTTGAGGTAAAACAGTGGGCAATAGCCCCCTGCAATTTTTATTGAATTAAAATAGTATCATACATTATTACAAAAGGACAGAGTGAGAAACTCTAAAGAAAAGAAAACAAAACAAAACAAAAGGAAACCTAGAACTAGCTTAAAGACTGGATCCTATCTTTGAAAGAATTTACATGTTTCTTTTTCATTCTATACACTAGCAACCTCAGTTCTTGAAAAAAGATTGCTTTCCAGTTATTGAACTCTGTATTTTGATCTTTGAATATCTTGTTGTTTCTGACTATCCAAATTCCCCATGCTGACAAAATTAGGACTTCCATTGCAAAAGGTAGCTTCATTTTAAATCTCATATCTTCCAGCGCTTCAAGGATAGATAAGCCTCTGTCTCTCTGTGGACAAATGAAGTCCCAGCAATTCTTTGCAAAAGGGCAGGCCCAGAATAAGTGCACTAGAGTTTCTTCTTCATTACAACTTTGGAATACACACTGGTATGACTGCAACACAAAATTCTTCTTTCTCAATAAATTTCTTGTATTAAGTCTATCATGGAGAAGCAACCAGAAAAAGAATTTATGTTTTGCTTGACATGAAGATTTCCAAAGTATGGAGAATATCATAGGAGCTGGAGAGAAGCCAATCATAGCTTGATATGCTTTCTGGGAAGAGAATTCTGCATTTCCCCAGATGTAAGACCAATTATCTGAATTTCCTTCATGTACCACTGTAAGAGCATTCTGACAGACAAGTTCTAGGTCCAGAAATTCTCCAAAGGCTTGTTGTGAGAGGGGTAAGTGAAAAAGATCCTCCAGATATTCAGTATGAATCACTCTTTCAACGGACTCGATCGAGTATGTTTAGCAAAAGATACAAGATGAGGAAATTTTTGGTGCATGCAATTCTCTTCCCACAGATCTGTCCAGAAACTAGCAGTTTTACCATTTCCAATATTACATCTAGCCATAGCTTTGTATAAATCCAATAATTTGATATGTGCTCTCCACCAGAAGGAAGCTCCCATGTTATTAGTGGGTAAATTGCCACCTGAGTAATAAGACTCTCTGACCAGATGCACCCAAGGAATGTCATGATTGTTCAAAAAATTATGCAGATTCTTTAGCATAAGGACCTTGTTTTGAATATCCAAGTTTAGAACTCCCAAACCACCTTGTTCCTTGGGTCTACAGATTTTCTTCCATGCCACAAGAGCTGAACCATTTTCCTGAACATCATTCTTGTTCTTTCTCCACAGACAGTGTCTCATATATTTTAATACTTGTTCCTTTATGGCCACTGGAACATCAAAGCAACACATGAAGAAAACTGGCATGGAAGCCAGAACAGATTTAACCAATTGTAGCTTCCCTCCATAGTTTAAAAAATCAGCCATCCCTCCTAATCTTGTTTGTGCTCTTTGGACAATGGGAAGGAAATGTTCCATGGATGGTTTAACAATACTGAGAGGCAGTCCCAGATAAGTAAAAGGCAAAGACCCCCTCTTACATTGCATTGTTTCAGCAAAGTGAATAAGCCTTTCTTCACTTAAATTAATGGGGATCATGTTGGATTTATTATAATTCACTTTCAAACCAGTGGAGTCAGCAAAAGTTTGCAACAAAGCCTTGAGACAGATCAAGTTTGCAGCATTTGCTTTCATGATTATCAAAGTATCATCTGCATATTGAACAATTGGAAAATCAGGGCAAGCATCTGATGGTATAGGTCTTTCTATAAAACCTTGATTCATTGCTGAGTTTAGCACTGATTGTAGTAAATCTGCTGCAAGCACAAAAAGAAGTGGAGATAGAGGGTCTCCTTGCCTAACTCCCCTTCTGCAATAAAATCTCTTGCCAGGTGTACCATTGAGAAGGACTGCAGAGGTACCAGTACTTGGAATTAAGTTAATCCATTTGATCCATTTATCTCCAAATCCTCTTGCTCTCAAAATTTCCAAAATTGTACTGTGTTCAATCTTATCAAACGCTTTTTCAAAGTCCAGCTTAAGAATCACTATTTCTTCTTTTGATTTGTGACACTGCAAATGAATTCAAAAGCCCACCCCAAACAATCTTGAATTGACCTCTGTTTCAGAAAACCATATTGGTTTTTGTGAACTAGCTGTAGAATAATTTTTTGCAATCTATTTGCCAAAAGCTTGGTGATGATTTTAATCACAGTATTCAGCAGAGAGATAAGCCTAAAATCCCCTGATCTCATAGGAGAATCAATTTTTGGAATTAAAGTAATGTAGGAAGAATTAATGCTCTCTAAGTTGATACTGCCTTCATAAAAGCCCTTGATCAAATCTTTGACATCTCTTCCAATGATATTCCAGCAATTCTTGAAGAATTCATTATTAAATCCATCAGGCCCTGGAGATTTGTCATTAGGTAGGTCTTTTATAATATCATCAATTTCTTTATCTGTGAAAGGTAACTCCAATTGTGCACTTGTTTCTGCATCCATACCATCTCCATAGCAATCATGCAAATTAAAATGCATAGAAGGATTATCAGATTTTCCCTTTCTTTCTTTGAAAGCCTTCCAAAGAATATCTGCTTTTCCATCATGATCTGCTATTTCAGCCAAACTTTCATTCATAAGCACAGAGATAAAGTTATGTCTGTAATTGATTGTTGCTTTGTTATGAAAGAATCTTGTATTAGCATCTCCAAGTTTTACCCATTTTATTTTCCCTCTTTGTTTCCAGTAAGCCTGCTGATTCTGTAGTAAGGTATTGACATGATCTTTAAGGATATCTCTTAGGTTCCATTCTTCAAGAGAAAGAGTTCTCAATTCCTCAAGATTATCTAGTAAGATGATGACAGAATTGACTTTTTCAATGAGCATTTTTAAGCATGGCAAATTCTTTGCCCAAAGCTTAATACTTTTTCTTAAGTTCTTCAATTTGGCAGTTACTTTTTTTGCAGGATCAGTATGCCCAACTGGAATGTTCCAACTCGCTTCCACTACATTCTTGAATTCACTATACTGTAACCAGTAATTCTCAAATCTGAATACATTTGCCTTTGGAATATTTGTGCCAATAGAAACAACACAAGGGACATGATCAGAGGTTGGTTTCACTAGAGGGAAAACCATGGATGAAGGGTAGTTAACAGTCCAAGAGGAAGAGGTAAAAAACCAATCTAATCTTTCAAGCAGAGGAGATTGTTGCATATTACTCCAAGTGTATTTTCTTCCTTTAAGAGGTAACTCCACCATGTCCAGCTTCATTGCCAGCTCCATGTCCAGCTTCACGTCCAGCTTTTTGTCCAGCTGCTCCTCTCCTCTTCGTGCGATGCTTGCTCCTTCTTCATACCTGATTATACATAAGTAATAGGACTTAGGCAGTATAAAGTTCTCATCGATCAACGTATCACTTAGGAACAAGTTCACCTGTTGTTTGAGTAGCTTCGCACGAGCTCGTGTTATTGGTCCAATCTTGACTTCATTGGACTTGAGCTTCAAAGCAGCATCGTCTTCATCTTGTAATGACGGAGGTAGTAGTCTAGTAGGGATGTGCTCATCACCAGCCTAACTTGCTGGTCAGGGCTATCGACTTCATTGCAAACAACGAAGCATAGTATGCCGAGTACCGTAAGTTGCACCACCGGAGAGGAGGAGCTGGCTTAGGACTTGGCTCCACAACCAGTTTCCTGCTTAGTTCTTCTGCTTCCTTCGTGATGATCTGCTGATTTTGAGAGGTGATCTTGTATCCCTCCATTACCTAGGACTTGCTACAACCTGATCACCGGTCTGTAATGATGAACTTGTTCGAGGAGGTATATACTAACCCCTCGTGTGATGAACATGTGATGCATCACGAAGTAGTTGCTTCGCTCGTGATGCATCGCCCACTAAGTAGTTGATGTGTATTACCAGCACCTTTTGTGATGAACTGAATCTGATTTGTGTTGTTATTCAGTACTAGGTAACTTCACCACTCTAAGTGAAGGGGGTTACCACGGCTGTTGTGGGTATACTTTATGGGTATATCAACGACATGGCCTGGATCCGGCAAGCCCGGGTGGCCCACAGACGGTGATGGTGGCATGTGGCCCATCGGGCGGCCCAGTTGCTGTTGATCATGAAGGATGAAGTCCAGCCCAGGAACGAGGAGCCGGATCTCAACCGACCTATGAAGAGGCCGGATCCGTGGAGGCCTATAAAGTATCCGGATCCAGCATGGCCAAGATGGAAGGCGGATCCTTGACGTACACGGCAAGATATTGTACCGTAGTTAGGCAACTTGTATTCCGGCTAGAACTCTCCATGTAAACCCTAGATCCGTGCGCCTATATAAGCCGGATCCCGGGAGCCCTAGAGGCACAACCACAACCATTGTAACAACGCGCAAGCGCCCAGATAATTCCAGACAAGCAGCAGTAGGCCCTGTCCTCGTGCAGGTGTTCCGAAGCTGGGTAACTCGCGTACCACCGTCCCGTGTGCACTCCGCCCTATGGCCCCTACTTCTTCTCCCCCTCGTGAGGATCCCTCCTTCGGGGTACCGTCGAATAGGCAACGACAGTTGGCGCCCACCGTGGGGCCTGCGGCGTTTGGAGGCCGGAACCGGGAGGGTTCCGCCATGGGAAGCTACGACGACACGATCGCGGTGGGGCGTGTTCTTTACGCCGGAAACCTTCCGTTCGTCCCTCCGGATGAGTGCTGGATTCCGGCTAAGACTAACCCTGTCAAGCTCTCCATCGTCCCAATCGGCGGCATCCACATCTTCATCGGCGAAACCGTCGATTCCGACGGGAACGCACTGGTAAGTAACGCTGACGCGACCGCCGTTGAGCAGGACGCTGTCGCGAAGATCCGATCTGAGTCGCAGGAAATTCCTAAGGAAGATTCCGCCTTAGATCTGAAAAAATCAAAGCCCACCCAATCCGCCCCCAAGCAGGAAATAACGGTGGAAGACCAATGCAGATCCGCCTGGGTCTCCCAGGTGTTAGAGAAGCAAAGGTGTCACTTCGTGCACTTCATAGCCCATACCGCCGTAGCCGCCCCTCAAGAAGTCGGAGCTGGCCCCGTGCAGGATGAGGCGCCGGAAAACGTTGTCGCTCCGGATCAGCAGGAGGCTGTCGGAGAAAGCGACGCTCCGGGACAAGAGGATGCTGAAAACCCTGAGGAATCAATCCTCGGCAACCTAAGCCCAAATTCCGACGATGCTTCATCCATGGATACGGAAGAGTTCAACCGAAAGCTAGAAGAACTCGGAGCTGGTGAGCAATCTGACGCAGAATCTGCCCAGCCTATGCAGGTTCTTGCAACCTTGGCACCGCTGGATCAGCAGGAAACGGAAGATGAAGACTCCACCCCCGACCCAGAACCATCCAACGCAGGATCTCCATTATCACGGGAACGATCGCGCAAGGACCTCTTGTCTCCAGAAGAGATGGTCGAGCAAGCACGCATGGATTTAGTTGCACAGTCTGATGTCCTCAACAAGCCGATAACCCCTGACAACGCCGCAGATCTGGAGGCTTTAGAAGCCACAAGGAAGGAGATGCTGGCTACTGCCAAGAAGTTCGCCAACACCACAGCTGCGATGCTGGATGAGAGGACAGAGGCTGCCAACTTTGTGGTCCACTTCCAGAAGAAGGACCGCGAGGTCGATGAATCTCTTGCAAAGGTTAAGGAACTAAGAAAGCACTGGGAGGAAAAGGTGAAGTTTGTTCAAGGGGAGGAAGATAGAATCAGGCGTGAAGCCATTCCCCCCCGCAGGATTACCTTCGCAACCCCCACAGAACAGCAGCCGCTCGCAACTCCAAAGGACAACATGAAGAAGGCTGCAGAGCTCCTGAAAAAGAAGGACGAAGAGATTGACATCAACTACGTCCGGAAGCTCGTTGCTTCAGCAATGCAGCAACAGAGTAAGGCAGATACTTTGCGCAGGTTGGACTCCAATCCGGATCACTGCTTATCCACCGCACAGAAGGACGCCCTAGGAGATCAACATCATGATGGTGAATCGCGCACCGGATCCACGGAACGCAGGAGAAAAGTCAGGGAACATCCGAATCCAATCCCGGTGCCCTCGGCCTCGCCGACAAGGGGAAAGGACCCGATGTATACTGGCAGAGACAAATATCGTCATCCATCACCACCACCCGGGACTTCGCGTCCTCCGCTGCCCCCTCGTCGTCGCAGTCCTGCCGGAAACACTAGGCCCCATGGGCCAGGTGGAATTAAAATCCGCGACAATATGCCTCCGCCTAGGAACAGGGATCGCACGCTGGAACCACGCAGGAGCCGGAACCAAGACCGTGAGCCTGAGCCTCGTCAAGACCGTGAGCCTGAGCCTCGTCGGAACCAAGACCGCGAGCCAGAGCCTCACAGAAGTCAAGGACGCGAGCCTGGGCCCAGAAGGAGCCGGAACGAAGAATACGCGCCTGAGCCCCGGAGGAGCCGGAATGACGGCGGCAACCACCATCAAGAGGAAGGAAGCCACCGTAGCCGGAGCCAGCCGCGGGAAGACCGCCGGGAATCTGAAGGCGGAAGAACATCTTACAGGTCCCCCCACAGATCTCCCTCGCCACCACCCGGTGGAGGCGGAGGAGGAGGCGGAGGCGGAGGCCGAAGATCCCGTTCCCGCTCAAAATCACCTGGCGGTGGTCCCCGTGATGCTCGGGAACGTCTCAACGAGTACAGATCCGACTACATCGGCCCAAAGTGCTTTGGCCGGATGATCCGAGAGGAACCAAAGCCAAGAAGCTTGAACCTTAAGCTACCTGGAAATCTGAAGCATTATGATGGCAGCGAGAGGCCGGATACCTGGATTGAGGATTACTACAATGCAGTAACCTTTGCCGGAGGAACCCCGAATATAGCCTGCCGCATGCTCCAGTTGTACCTTATTGGTCCAGCCAGCATTTGGCTCAGCGACCTCGAGGAAAACACCATCTTTTGCT
Source organism: Lolium rigidum (assembly GCF_022539505.1). NCBI lineage: Eukaryota > Viridiplantae > Streptophyta > Magnoliopsida > Poales > Poaceae > Lolium > Lolium rigidum. The sequence goes on along the minus strand of NC_061508.1, from coordinate 258,493,510 downwards.
GGTTTGACCTGAAGTAGGCCTTCGAAAACCACTTCAGAGGCACCTACAAAAGACCGGCCACCACAAGCGACCTTCAGGCCTGCATCCAGAAGAAGGGTGAAACATCCAGAAGTTTCCTCACCCGATGGCTGGCGACCAGAAACGAGTGCGAGAACGTAGATAACCGCACAGCAATGCACGCCTTCATTGGTGGTCTTCAGCGTGGAGGGCTGCTGCGACACAAGCTTACCTGCCTGGTGAATACGAACAAACTCACGCTTGATGAGATGATAAACATCGCCAGCGATCACACTGCTGCCGATGACGACGCAGGCGGAGATCTCGCAGCTACAGCCATACCCCTGCATGAACAAAAGAAAAACCGTGACAATGGCGTCAGCAACAGCAACAAGCGGAAGAACCCCCCTGAAGACCAGAAAGGCGGAGGATCCGACATGGTCGCCATGACGTTCCAACGCGGAGGTCCAGGAGGCGGAAGAGGCCGCGGACGTGGAGGTGGAGCAGGCAGGGGCCAGCAGCGCGCCGACGAGGTCACCGCAGCCGGATCGCGCGCCCCCCAAACGTACGAAGAATATATACAGGGATATGCCGTGCCTGGCTCATCTAGATCCGGTTACGGGCAAATCCACTCACACCAATCGTAACTGCAAGTGGGTCAATGATCTAAAAAACGACCCGGAGGCAGGGTACAAACGAGCCCGGAAGCACCGCCCACGCAGCAAAGGAGGCAAGGGAAAGAACAAGGACAAAGAAGAGGACAGTTCCGAGGCAATGGACGAAGATGACGCTTCGCCGGATCCTAAAGAGGGTTCCGCAGCTAACAAGTTCAACCCCTTCGGGAAAAAGAGTGTTGGGGCTTACCACACACCTTCCTCGGAACTCCCACAGTCCGTGCCAAGAAATCGGCGCTCCGGCTCTTGAACGCCACAGTTCCGGCTGTGCCGCAGTATGTCAAGTGGTCGGAAAACGCCTGTACTTTTGACAGGTCGGATCATCCGACCGTCATCCCCAAAGAGTGCTACGCTCTGGTTGTAAGTCCCCGCATAGACGGGTTTGACTTCTCCAAGTGCCTTATGGATGGCGGAGCTAGCCTGAACATCATGTACCTGGAGACTCTGGAGAGGATGAACCTCACCAAGGAACAGCTCAAGCACAGCACCACCGAATTCCATGGTGTGGTTCCGGGTAAGAAGGCAAACTCCCTGGGCAGCATCAAACTTCCCGTGGCCTTCGGCGATGTTAACAATTACCGCGAAGAGATGATCACGTTTGAAGTAGTGCCCTTCAAGAGCTCCTATCATGTAATCTTCGGCAGGCCCACCTACCACAAGTTCCACGCCAGGGCATGCTACATCTACAACAAGCTCAAGATTCCGGGTCCTAACGGCATGATCAACGTGTCCGGAGACTACAAGAAAGCTAGGGACTGCGAGGAAGGCGAGGCCGCCTTCGCAGAATCCGTCCTATCTGCAGAGGAGCTGCAAGGCTACAGAGCCGCGGTGGATCTGACTGAGATGCAGACCACCAAGAAGCAGATCTCCAAACAGAAAACCTCGTTCAAGGCCGCGATAGAAACCAAGAAGCATGACCTGATCGTAGGCGACAGCTCCAAGCAGGTTTCAGTCGGAGCCAATATGGACCCCAAATAGGAAAACGCGCTCGTCGAGTTCCTCCACGCTAACATGGACATCTTCGCATGGCAGCCTTCTGACATGTCCGGAGTACCAAGGGAACTCACCGAGCACTACCTCAACATAAATCCGGGTGCAAAACCGGTGAAGCAAGCTATGCGACGCTTTGGAGATAAGAAGCGCCGAGCCATAGGAATGGAATTAGCAAAGTTACTAGAGGCAGGTTTTGTAGTAGAAGTTATCCATACTGAGTGGGTCGCAAACCCCGTCCTTGTACCCAAAAAGAATTCTGAAATACTAAGAATGTGCATCGATTACTCCGGCTTGAATAAGCATTGTCCGAAGGATCCGTTCCCCTTGCCGCGCATTGACCAAGTCATTGATTCGACGGCAGGGGCGGAACTTCTGTGTTTTCTTGACGCATATTCCGGGTATCATCAGATCCGGATGAAGAAGTCCGACCAAAAGGAGACCTCGTTCATCACACCCTTTGGCACTTACTGCTATGTTACTATGCCCTTTGGCTTAAAAAACGCAGGTGCCACATACCAACGTACGATGCAGCGGTGCTTGAAGGACCAAATTGGCCGGAACGTACACGCATACGTCGACGACATCGCGGTCATGACCCGAAAGGGATCCGACTTGATCAGCGACCTTAAGGAAACCTTTGACATTCTCCGACGGTACAAGATGATGTTAAATCCGCTGAAGTGCGTCTTTGACGTACCAGCCGGAAAACTCCTTGGCTTCATTGTTTCCCACAGAGGAATCGAAGTTAACCCGAAAAAATCAAGGCTATCCTGAACATCAAAAGGCCAACTTGTCTCAAAGATGTGCAACGATTAACTGGTTGTGTAGCAGCAATCAGTAGATTTGTTAGCCGTCTTGGCAAGAAAGCCCTACCTCTATACAAGCTGCTGAAGAAAGCAGACAAGTTTGTCTGGGATGAGGCAGCAGACGAAGCACTTCAAGGATTGAAGAACATACTTTCCTCACCACCTATACTGGCAGCTCCAATTGAGTCAGAGCCTATGCTCCTCTATATGGCAGCCACCAACAAGGTAATCAGCATCGTAATCATGGTGGTGCGACAGGAAGAAGGACACGAGCATGGAGTCCAAAGGCCCGTCTATTACATTAGCGAAGTCTTGATGGAATCCAAACAGAGATATCCTCACTTTCAGAAGCTAGCTTACGGAGTTTTCCTAGGCAGCCGGAAGCTAAGACACTACTTCCAGGAGCACCCCATGACAGTGGTGAGCAAAGCTCCACTGGCAACTATCATCAACAACTCCGACGCAACGGGGCATGTAGCAAAATGGGGCATCGAATTATCTGCCTTTGACATCAACTACGAAGCCAGAACCGCAATCAAGTCGCAAGTCCTAGCGGATTTCATCGCGGATTGGACTGAAGCGCCGGAGGGCACACCTGTGCCGGAACCTGAAGCTTGGGTCATGCACTTTGACGGATCCAAGCAACATCAAGGCTCGGGGGCTGGAGTTACCCTGAAGTCACCTACCGGAGAAGAACTGCAGTACGTCCTGCAGATTCACTTCGAAGCAACAAACAACATGGCGGAATACGAGGCTCTACTACACGGTCTGCGCATCGCTAAGGAAATTGGGATCAAGCACATCATCTGCTGCGGAGATTCCGACCTGGTGGCACAACAAGTAGCCGGAACCTGGAACTCCAGAAACTCCGTCATGGCGGCTTACAGAGACGAAGTTGACGAGATAGCCAAGTGCTTCCTCGGATACGAAGTCAAGTATGTTAGGAGAGACAATAACATAGCGGCAGATATGTTGTCCAAGATCGGATCCGGCAGGAAACCAATTCCGCCTGGCATTTTCCTTGAGCATCTACGGATACCCTCAGTGAAGGGCGCAAACCCGGAAAATCATGATCTGGCAGTTTCTCCGGCTAAGGAAGTGATGGTTATCATTCCGGCCTGGACTCAGCCGTTCCTGGATTACCTCATTGATCGAAAGCTGCCGGAGGACGAGGTCCACGCACGACAGATCATCAGGCGACCTAGATCCTACACAATTGTTGATGGACAACTCTACAAACGAAGCGCAAACGGGGTATTTCTCAAATGTGTCTCCAGCCAAGATGGCATCGAAATCCTCAGAGAGATCCACGCAGGGGATTGCGGGCATCATGCCGCCCCCAGGTCCCTCGTTGCAAAAGCTTTTCGGTTAGGGTTCTACTGGCTCACAGCTAAAGAAGACGCTGAAAAGCTGGTGAAAACTTGCCGAGGTTGTCAGTACTACGCTATGCAACCAAACGCACCAGCCCAAGAGCTGAAGACCATACCTATCACCTGGCCATTTGCGGTCTGGGGGCTCGATATGGTTGGTAAATTAAAGAAATCATCTCCTGGTGGGCATGAATACCTCCTGGTCGCTATTGACAAGTTCAGTAAGTGGATCGAGGCAAAGCCAGTGAGAAAAGCCGATGGTGCTACGGCACTAAAATTTGTATGCAGCCTCGTAACGAGATTTGGCATCCCACACAGCATAATCACAGATAATGGCACAAACTTTGCGCAAGGAGAACTCAAGGATTATTGCGATGAAGTTGGGATCTGGCTTGACCTTGCATCTGTGGCTCACCCACAATCCAATGGTCAGGTCGAACGAGCCAATGGCCTAATACTAGCCGGAATCAAACCACGACTCGAGGAACCGTTGCGACGCGTAGCCGGAGCTTGGGCTGATGAGTTAGACTTTGTCTTGTGGAGTTTACAAACTACCCCGAACAGGTCAACTGGATTTACTCTGTTCTTCCTGGTTTACGGATCCGAAGCTGTGCTCCGCACCGACATCATCCATGATTCACCGCGAGTTTCCGCCTACGATGAACAGATTGCTGACGACGCTCGACAGCTATCTGTGGACCTGATTGAAGAAGCTCGGAATTTAGCTGACCAACGCTCTACCATCTACCAGCAGAAACTCGGACGCTATCACAGTCGTCGAGTTCGGAACCGCTCGTTCATGGTCGGAGACTTAGTCCTCCGCCTTCGACAGGTGAAAGATCACAAGTTGCAATCTCCATGGGAAGGACCTTTTGTCATCAGCAAAGTGCTACACAACGGATCTTATTACCTTGTTGATTTTCGGGAATTAAAGGACAGACCTGATAACTGGTACCGGAAACGAAAACGAGAGGATCCGGGTGACATATATGATGAAACAGATCGTCCCTGGAATATAGCACAGCTACGTCCTTTCCACACTTAGCATTTTTACACATTACATACCTTGTAATATATATGATACATGATCAATGAAATAAAGCTTTTGGTTCACTCTTAGAGTCTTTTACCTCCTTTAATTTTTCATTTTTGGATCATGTATGTTTTTTCCGACTAAAACCGCAGAGCTGGATCTTTCCGCCTAGGCGTGTATGAAAGTTGTGATTTTCAAAATCGTCCTTTAGGACGTAAGCTTAAGTTTTCTGGTGAAAGTATTTTCTGTTGCAAACTCATGGATTCCTGGTAGCGACTTCCGGCACTTGGGCTGGGGGCTTGTTTCCGCGGTTATTGACAGATCGCCATTGGGCTTCGTCGCCGCTGGCGAGCGTTTCCGGCTACAGGTCTTCCGGCTCGTGGAAGGTCAAATGGGCAAGCCGGAAAATATAACATCAGCACTTGCTTTCAATAAAATGAAACGTGCAAATAATATAATGGATAGCAGGATAAGTTTTCTCCACCCATGCATACGTGTTTCGTCCCTAGCTACTTAAGAATTTAAGTTATATTACAAACCCTCGCTGGGGCCAAAATGATGCATTGTCTTTTCCCGCAGGAATAAAGTTTTCAATCCTCCTTAGCCGGAGAGGTTTCGCCCTTTGGATCCCCTTCCTCAGCGTCCTCGGCCGGAGACGATATTTCTTCATCACTCTCTTCTTCCTCCTCCAAGGTTGCAGCGCTGTCCTTGGGTTCATCTTGGGGAGCATCCTTGGAGCTGGTCCAGGTGAACTTGGTTCCGGATTCCGCAGATCGGGCTTCCGCGTCGCGCTCCTTTTGAAGTTCGGCTTCAAGTGGCTCGTCAGCAGGAAGAACGACCTTGTCGTAGAATTCTTCGTGCCGGATCCTGCGCGCAATGCGGGTATCATAACCACTCACTGCATCCAGGAGCGCACCAACGTCCGCCCCCGGAGGAACGCCTGTGGTTACCCCGTTGATGTCTACGGGTGCTTCTATTCTTGTAGGCAGTGTTGGGCCTCCAAGAGCAGAGGTTTGTAGAACAGCAGCAAGTTTCCCTTAAGTGGATCACCCAAGGTTTATCGAACTCAGGGAGGAAGAGGTCAAAGATATCCCTCTCAAGCAACCCTGCAATCACGATACAAGAAGTCTCTTGTGTCCCCAACACACCTAATACACTTGTCAGATGTATAGGTGCACTAGTTCGGCGAAGAGATAGTGAAATACAAGTGGTATGAATGAATATGAGCGGTAGTAACGGCGCCGAGAAAAGTGCTTGCTGGCGTGCGGTTGATGGTAGTAATATTGCGAGGAAGAGATGCGGTAAAACGATAAACAAGCGATGATTGCAGTATTTGGAAACAAGGCCTAGGGATTATACTTTCACTAGTGGACACTCTCAACATTGATCACATAACAGAATAAATAGATAAATGCTATACTCTACACTCTCTTGTTGGATGATGAACACCACTAATTGTGTAGTATTACACGAACCCTCAATGCCGGAGTTAACAAGCTCCACAATATTCGATATTCATGTTTAAATAACCTTAGAGTGCACGATAGATCAACACAACTAAACCAAGTACTAACATAGCATGCACACTGTCACCATCACACTATGAAGGAGGCATAGATCACATCAATACTATCATAGCAATAGTTAACTTCATAATCTACAAGAGATCACAATCATAACCTACGCCAAGTACTACACGATGCACACACTGTCACCATTACACCGTGCAGGAGGAATAGACTACTTTAATAACATCACTAGAGTAGCACATAGATGAATAGTGATACAAAACACATTGCAATCATAAAGGGATATAATAAGCACTTCACTATGCTATTCATAACAGTGAATAAGTATTCTGTGAAATATAGCCTAAGAGACCCACACGGTGCACACACTGTCACCTTTACACACGTGGGACAAGGAGTCTCCGGAGATCACATAAGTAAAATCCACTTGACTAGCATAATGACATCTAGATTACAAGCATCATCATATGAATCTCAATCATGTAAGGCAGCTCATGAGATTATTGTATTGAAGTACATAGGAGAGAGATTAACCACATAGCTACCGGTACAGCCCTTAGCCTCGAGGGAGAACTACTCCCTCCTCATGGGAGACAGCAGCGTTGATGAAGATGGCGGTGGAGTCGATGGAGAAGCCTTCCGGGGGCACTTCCCCGTCCCGGCGGAGTGCCGGAACAGAGACTCCTGTCCCCCAGATCTTGGCTTCGCGATGGCGGCGGCTCTGGAAGGTTTCTCGTACCGTGGCTTTTCTGTATCGAAGATTTAGGTCAGGGACCTTTAAATAGGCGAAGAGGCGGAGTCGGAAGGCTGACGGGGCCACCACACAGTAGGGCGGCGCGCCTGGCTCCTTGGCCGCGCCGCCTTGTTGTGTGGGCCCCCCAGGGCCCTCCTCTGGTGGCTCTTAGGTGTTTTGGAAGCTTCGTGGAAAAATAGGATGTTGGGCGTTGATTTCGTCCAATTCCGAGAATATTTCCTTACTAGGATTTCTGAAACCAAGAACAGCAGAAAACAGGAACTGGCACTTCGGCATCTCGTCAATAGGTTAGTTCCGGAAAACGCATAAAAACGATATAAAGTGTGAGCAAAACATGTAGGTATTGTCATAAAACAAGCATTGAACATAAGAAATTATAGATACGTTTAAGACGTATCAAGCATCCCCAAGCTTAGTTCCTACTCGCCCTCGAGTAGGTAAACGATAACAATGATAATTTCTTAAGTGACATGCTACCAACATGATCTTGATCAACATTATTGTAAAGCATATGAGATGAATGCAGCGATTCAAAGCAATGATGAAGACAATAATTAAACAATTGAATCATATAGCAAAGACTTTTCATGAATAGTACTTTCAAGACAAGCATCAATAAGTCTTGCATAACAGTTAACTCATAAGCAATAAATTCTTAGTAGAAAGCTTTGAAACAACACAAAGGATGATTAAGTTTCAGCAATTGCTTTCAACTTGTAACATGTATATCTCATGGATAGTTGTCAACATAAAGCAATATAACAAGTGCAATAGGTAGATATGTAAGAATCAATGCACACAGTTGACACAAGTGTTTGCTTCTGAGATAGAAAGAAGTAGGTAAACTGACTCAACATAAAGTAAAAGAAAGGCCCTTCGCAGAGGGAAGCAGGGATTAAATCATGTGCTAGAGCTTTTTAAGTTTTGAAATCATATAGAGAGCATAAAAGTAAAGTTTTGAGAGGTGTTTGTTGTTGTCAACGAATGGTAGCGGGTACTCTAACTACCTTATCAACCAGACTTTCAAGAGCGGCTCCCATGAAGGACGTTATCTCTACCAGCAAGGTAGATCATCCCTCTTCTCTTTTGTCTACACATGTACTTTAGTTTATTTTTTTTATTTATGGATGACACTCCTCCCAACCTTTTGCTTACACAAGCCATGGCTAACCGAATCCTCGGGTGCCTTCCAATCATTCACATACCATGGAGGAGTGTCTTTTTGCAAAACTAAGTTGCTTACTGATAGATCAGAGCAAAACATGTGAAGAGAATTATTAATGCAAGTTAATTAATTGGGGCTGGGCACCCCATTGCCAGCTCTTTTTGCAAAATTATTGGATAAGCGGATATGCCACTAGTCCATTGGTGAAAGTCTGTCCGAAGTAAATGACAAGATCGAAAGATAAACACCACATACTTCCTCATGAGCTATAAAACATTGACACAAATAAGAGATAATAGCTTTTGAATTGTTTAAAGGTAGCACATGAAGTATTTGCTTGGAATGGCAGAGAAATACCATGTAGTAGGTAGGTATGGTGGACACAAATGGCATAGTTTTTGGCTCAAGGATTTGGATGCACGAGAAGAATTTCTCTCAATACAAGGCTAGGCTAGCAAGGTTGTTTGAAGCAAACTCAAGTATAAAACGGTGCAGCAAGACTCACATATGAACATATTGTAAGCATTATAAGACTTTACATCGTCTCCTTGTTGTTCAAACACCTCAACCAGAAAATATCTAGACTTAGAGAGACCAATCATGCAAACCAAATTTTAACAAGCTCTATGTAGTTATTCATTAATAGGTGCAAAGTACATGATGCAAGAGCTTAAACATGATCTATATGAGCACAGTAATTGCCAAGTATCACATTATTCAAGATATTATACCATTACCACATGCAGCATTTTATGTTTCCAACCGTATAACAATTAACGAAGCAGTTTCAACCTTCGCCATGAACATTAAAAGCTAAGAACACATGTGTTCATATGAACCAGCGGAGCGTGTCTCTCTCCCACGCAAGCATTTATTCAGAGAATGAAAATAACAAAACGAAAATAAAAGCACACAGACGCTCCAAGTAAAGTACATAAGATGTGACCGAATAAAAATATAGTTTCAAGAGAAGAAACCTGATAAGTTGTCGATGAAGAAGGGGATGCCTTGGGCATCACCAAGCTTAGATGCTTGAGTCTTCTTGAAATATGCAGGGATGAACCATGGGGGCATCCCCAAGCATAGACTTTTCACTCTTCTTGATCATAGTATATCATCCTCCTCTCTTGACCCTTGAAAACTTCCTCCACACCAAACTTAAAACAAACTCATTAGAGGGTTAGTGTATAATCAAAAATTCACATGTTCAGAGGTAACACAATCATTCTTAACACTTCTGGACATTGCCCAAAGCTACTGGAAGTTAATGGAACAAAGAAATCCATCCAACACAGCAAAAGAGGCAATGCGAAATAAAAGGCAGAATCTGTCAAAACAGAACAGTCCGTAAAGACAAATTTTACAGGGGCACTTAACTTGCTCAGATGAAAATGCTCAAATTGAATGAAAGTTGCGTACATATCTGAGGATCACGCACGTAAATTGGCAGATTTTTCTGAGTTACCTACAGAGAATTCTGCCCAGATTCGTCACAGACAGAAATCTGTTTCTGCGCAGTAATCCAAATCTAGTATCAACCTTGCTATCAAAGACTTTACTTGGCACAACAATGCAATAAAATAAGATAAGGAGAGGTTGCTACAGTAGTAACAACTTCCAAGACTCAAATATAAAACAAAAGTACTGTAGTAAAATAAACACATGGGTTATCTCCCAAGAAGTTCTTTCTTTATATCCATTAAGATGGGCTCAGTAATTTTAATGATGCTCGCAAGAAATAAGAGTTGAAGTAAAAGAGAGCATCAAGAAGCAAATTCAAAACACATTTAAGCCTAACATGCTTCCTATGCATAGGAATCTTGTAAATAAACAAGTTCATGAAGAGCAAAGTAACAAGCATAGGAAGATAAAACCAGTGTAACTTCAAAATTTTCAGCATATAGAGAGGTGTTTTAGTAACATGAAAATTTCTACAACCATATTTTCCTCTCTCATAATAATTTTCAGTAGCATCATGAACAAATTCAACAATATAAGTATCACATAAAGCATTCTTATCATGAGCTATATGCATAAAATTATTACTCTCCACATAAGCATAATCAATTTTATTAGTTGTAGTGGGAGCAAATTCAACAAAGTAGCTATCATTATTATTCTCATCATCAAATATAGGAGGTATAGTATCATCATAATAAACTTTATCCTCCATAGTAGGCGGCACCAAAAGACCAATATCATTATAATCATCATAAATAGGAGGCATATCATAATCAACATAAACTTTCTCCTCAATACCCGAAGGACTAAAGAGATCATTTTCATCAAAACCGACCTCCCCAAGCTTAAATTCTTCCATAGCATTAGCAACAATGGTGTTCAAAGCATTCATACTAATAACATTCCCATTAGCATGCATAAGTTCCATGGGTTTTTTAATTTTCTCTTCAAACACATCATGTCCTAATTCAAGATAAAGTTCATAAAGATCGCTCATTTTGTTGTTGTCTTCCATTAAGCCTTACTAGTGTAAAACAAAAACAAGAGACAAAAAGATGCAATTGCAGGATCTAAAGGAAATAGCTTCGAGCACACGCACAACGGCAACAGAAAAGTACTTAGTTACCTGGGACCGGAGTTTGAGTGCCTTTTACCTTTCCTCCCCGGCAACGGCGCCAGAAAAGTGCTTGATGTCTACGGGTGCTTCTATTCTTGTAGACAGTGTTGGGCCTCCAAGAGCAGAGGTTTGTAGAACAAGCAGCAAGTTTCCCTTAAGTGGATCACCCAAGGTTTATCGAACTCGGGGAGGAAGAGGTCAAAGATATCCCTCTCAAGAAACCCCGCAATCACGATACAAGAAGTCTCTTGTGTCCCCAACACACCTAATACACTTGTCGGATGTATAGGTGCACTAGTTCGGCGAAGAGATAGTGAAATACAAGTGGTATGAATGAATATGAGCAGTAGTAACGGCGCCGGAAAAGTGCTTGCCGGCGTGCGGTTGATGGTAGTAATATTGCAGGAAGAGATGCGGTAAAACGATGAAACAAGCGATGATTGCGGTATTTGGAAACAAGGCCTAGGGATTATACTTTCACTAGTGGACACTCTCAACATTGATCACATAACAGAATAAATAGATAAATGCTATACTCTACACTCTCTTGTTGGATGATGAACACCACTAATTGTGTAGTATTACACGAACCCTCAATGCCGGAGTTAACAAGCTCCACAATATTCGATATTCATGTTTAAATAACCTTAGAGTGCACGATAGATCAACACAACTAAACCAAGTACTAACATAGCATGCACACTGTCACCATCACACTATGAAGGAGGCATAGATCACATCAATACTATCATAGCAATAGTTAACTTCATAATCTACAAGAGATCACAATCATAACCTACGCCAAGTACTACACGATGCACACACTGTCACCATTACACCGTGCAGGAGGAATAGACTACTTTAATAACATCACTAGAGTACAACATAGATGAATAGTGATACAAAACACATTGCAATCATAAAGGGATATAAATAAGCATTTCACTATGCTATTCATAACAGTGAATAAGTATTCTGTGAAATATAGCCTAAGAGACCCACACGGTGCACACACTTGTCACCTTTACACACGTGGGACAAGGAGTCTCCGGAGATCACATAAGTAAAATCCACTTGACTAGCATAATGACATCTAGATTACAAGCATCATCATATGAATCTCAATCATGTAAGGCAGCTCATGAGATTATTGTATTGAAGTACATAGGAGAGATTAACCACATAGCTACCGGTACAGCCCTTAGCCTCGAGGGAGAACTACTCCCTCCTCATGGGAGACAGCAGCGTTGATGAAGATGGCGGTGGAGTCGATGGAGAAGCCTTCCGGGGGCACTTCCCCGTCCCGGCGGGGTGCCGGAACAGAGACTCCTGTCCCCCAGATCTTGGCTTCGCGATGGCGGCGGCTCTGGAAGGTTTCTCGTACCGTGGCTTTTCCGTATCGAAGATTTAGGTCAGGGACCTTTAAATAGGCGAAGAGGCGGAGTCGGAAGGCTGACGGGGCCGCCACACAGTAGGGCGGCACGCCTGGCTCCTTGGCCGCGCCGCCTTGTTGTGTGGGCCCCCCAGGGCCCTCCTCTGGTGGCTCTCGGGTGTTCCGAGGGGCCCACACTACAGGTCGGCGCGGCCAAGACCTGGGCCGCGCCGCCCTATAGTCTGGCCACCTCGTGGCCCCACTTCGTCTCCTCTTTGGTCTTCTGGAAGCTTCGTGGAAAAATAGGATGCTGGGCGTTGATTTCGTCCAATTCCGAGAATATTTCCTTACTAGGATTTCTGAAACCAAAAACAGCAGAAAACAGGAACTGGCACTTCGGCATCTCGTCAATAGGTTAGTTCCGGAAAACGCATAAAAACGATATAAAGTGTGAACAAAACATGTAGGTATTGTCATAAAAGAAGCATGGTACATAAGAAATTATAGATACGTTTAAGACGTATCACCCGTCAAGATCAAGCTCAGAGTTATGCGCCAAGCACATAGTTAAGGCCATCGCAGCTGCGCCTCGGGCTGATGATGCTTGTAAACCCGTCACCAGTTCCGGAAGAACGTCCATCTTCTTAACAAGTTTGCGCAATCCGCAAGTGCGGCTCCTCTTGATGGATAAGTTGTGGCATATCTTCCGGGAGGCGGAGATGAGGTCTTTGCAATCATCACCTGCAAGTTGAAGGAGATCGTCCCGGGGGAACATATTCCGACGCTTTTCCGGGTATCCAAGCGGCTCTGCACGAGATAATCAGATATAAGCATGCAGATTGAGCACCAAAAAATCAGACATCTAGATACGGTTCCGGTTTCGTACCCAGGATGTTTTCGTTGAGCACGTCCCAATGACGTTCTGCGGTCTCCATATATTTCCGGAGTCCATTGAGCTCTTTCTGCTGCCTCTTGATGGTCTCACTGTCAGCGTTTCTTTTCAACTTAAATTCGCGCCTTTCCTTGATCAGCGTGGAGTTTTTCTCCGCCAGTTCTTTTTCTGCCTGCTCCCTCTTTTGTTCCGCCTCTGTAAGTTTCGTTTCCAAATCTTGGAACGAGGAGCGCAAGTTCTCAAGTTCAGTGGAGGTCGTGGCAAGGGAAGAGGATGCGCCTATAATGATATAAGTCAAAAACAAGTTCAACGTCGGAACGTGAATTAATGACAAAAAAGGGCGGAACCTAACCTTGGGCGTCCGCCAGTTGTTTGTTCAGTTCTGCATTTTCATTTTTCAGGGTCCGGATATTTTCCGCTTGACCCAGGGTAACGCGGCGCTGAAGGGCAATGTTCCTGTGCAGCTCAGAATGCAGCGCCTGCTGTTCCTGTAAAATAAAGTCAGAGCAGGAGTCAAAACTCCGCCTATAACAGTGGGTTCCTTTGAAGCATTATTGCCGGAACCTTTTCCGCCATAACGCTTGGGGGCTACTGTTACAATTTAAAAATATCTCCAGAAGTGACCTTTGTTTAAGCATCTAGACGCTAACTAGTATCTAGTTTCCTCCTACATGCTTGGGGGCTACTGGGGAGTACCTTTTGCTTGCAGATGAGTTTGTCGAAGAACTAGCCGACGTCCTTCTTGAAGTCCTGAATCTCTGACGTCGCGACATCAGGTTTCCCCCAGGCGTTGTTCAGCATGGCGTTGAGCAAGTCTTGTTCAAGCTCCCATTTCTCCGCCTCAGTAAGTTTGTTGAAAAACTTAGTCGCATGTGCCTTGGGGGTGGAAGTGAGGTCAGCCGGATCTCCAAAGTTCTCCGGAAATACGACGACATCGCCAGCACCGGCTTCAGCTTTCTCGGAAGAAGTGACCTCAGCTTCTCCTTGGGCTTGATTTTCTGCTTCGTCAGGGGCAGGACCCTTGGCTTTAGGATCTTCTCCGCCCACCTTCTCGCTGCTAACCGGAATTATCTCCGGTGGAGTGTTTGCGGCAGGAGGGGGAGATTGATTAGCTTGAGGGGAGATGGCTGAGGAGCAGTGTGGGAGGTGCTTGGCGGAACTGGTGTAGAGGGGCCAACAGCCGGAGACTTTTTCATGTATTTCGTGATGGGCTCTTGGCTGGTGGTCCGGGTGGCGGTGGTACTCGGATTTCTGCAAACAAGTGAAAGGAATCATAAAAGGAATAATTTTATCAAAACAAAGACACACTATACTCGGAAACTTACGGGGCGCCGGGGATGTTGGGGCGCGAGCGTTTGCCTGCTGTTGAAAGCATCTTCAGGCGTTCATGCTCCGCTTTCTTCGAGTTCAGCGGAGGTGGCTTTACGGTCTTGGGCTTCTTGGCGGAGGCCTCACCGCTAGCTCCGGCTTCAGAGCCGGAGGCTTTGGCGCGGGGACGCTTCGAAGGTCGAGGGGCAGTCTTTCGAGGTGCCTGCTCCTCTTCCTCTTCCTCGTCGTCCAGAACCTCCTCCGCCGCGTCACCACTGACAGGGACACGAAGTATGGTGCGAAGGTCTTCCTCCGCCAAAGTATCGAGCTGGAGGAAACATGAATACAAGATTAATTAACATCCAAACTTGTGAAGTTAGAAGTAACAAAGGAGTTGGAGCTTACCGGAGGACACTGGTCGTTTGTATGAATATCCTTGATTAGCTCCGGGACCGGTTGGCCCCGGCTAATCTTCACGAGCGTCTTGATTCTCCTCTTGAGGGAATCAGCCGGAAGGTTGTGGCGGGTAGCTCGGAGCAGGTCGTCCACCCCGGTATATGCACAGATTAATCGTGTGTTATACCGTAGTGGCTGGTTCCACCGGGTAAACCAGCTTAGTGTGAGTTGGGCTCCGGTTAGCCCGTCGTGGACTAGCCAAGAGATTCTCCGCGCCGCCTTCTCCAAGATTGGGGTTTGAGCGAGCGAAGGAACAAAGCTCCAGCTCGCAAGCTCTTCCGGAGGCTCGTTGACGAACTTGGGCAATCCTTCGTGGACGTTCGGAACCGAAGCATTCTTCTCATAGAACCATCCGGCGTTCCAGTACCGGACGGATTCATGAGAGTCGTGCAGCGGATACATGCGACCAGGTCGGAGCATGAACGTCATGCTCCCACAGTTCACCATTGCTTTATCTTTTGTCTCTTTCTTCACTCGGAAGAAAAACTGCCATAATCTGACGTCTGGTCGGATTCCAAGGTGCCCTTCGCAGAGAGTTACGAAGTTGGAGAGGAGGAGGTAGGAGTTTGGGCAGATGTTGTGGGGCTGGAGTCCATATGTGTTGAGGACTGAGAGGAAAAATTCCGAGCAAGGGAGCGACAGTCCGCGCTCTACCTAGGCCTTGGTCATAACCACTTCGCCAGATACGGGCTTAGGGACGTCGTTGTCGCGTATGAAACTCCAATGAGCGGAGATCATACCCTCATTCTGAAGCTCTCTAAGCTCCACATCGGTGGTTTCACAGGGCCACCATTGACCCCGTTCTCCTTCACGATTTCGGGCCTTGGACGCCCTCTTGTTTTCCGCCTCTTGTACTTTGGCTGCCATCCTAGCTTGTCCCTCGAGTTCTTCTTGAAGCTCTTTGAGGGAGGGGATCCGGCCTAGAGCGGTGCTGGATGATGCGGAAAACGGTTGAGCTAATCTGATGTCGGAAACATATGGTGGCAGATATGCTATGGAATCCGGGCAGATTGGAACTAGCGTACTGGGATCCGGGCTATTCGGAGAACTACCAGTACAGTGCGGTGAACCGTGCGGCATGCTTCCGGCTGCACCCATGCGAACTAAATTGAGTATCCGGATCTACACTAAGTTTATTTTCTACGAGGCCGGCGCACGTACCGTTAATGGCGCGGTGGCTCGACGGAGCTCCGGTGGAGTCGAGGTCGCCAGACTTGCAAGGAATCGCCTCGCGTGACCACGAATCGGCGGCGGGAAGGATTTCCCGTTCAACCGAGAGAATCTTGGTGCGAGGAGAGGCTTGGGCTGGCGGCGCGTGGAGCTCACCGTGGCAAGGTTCGCCGGAGTTGAGATCCATCGGGCGGCGCGGCGCGAGGAAGAAGATGACGTGGGTGAGAAGGTGAAAGAATAAGAAGTTACCGCGCGCAAGGGTTATATATAGACCCCGCACGGAGATTCGTGCTTCGAATCTGACGGTAGAAACTGAACAGTCACGCCGTTGGATGATCGACACGTGTCTTAGGTCAAAAGCGGTGAAACTACGTGAAGGTAACTCAACTGTGAGCTCCCGAAATTTCCGGCTAAAGATTCGCATCTCTGAAAATTTAGCGCGGGAAAGGAGGAAGTTGTGCACGGGAAATGTGGAAACTCCGTTACGTTACCGTTACTGAAGGACAGATGATTTCCGAGAAGATGATGTCGGAAACAAGTAAAGTTTGGAAGCTCTTCAAGATTCTCTCCGGATCTGAGTTGATTGAAGTTGAAGAAATGATGAATCTCGGAGAACTTCGGGGGCTACTGTTGTGGGTTTACTTTATGGGTATATCAACGACATGGCCTGGATCCGGCAAGCCCGGGTGGCCCACAGGCGGTGATGGTGGCATGTGGCCCATCGGGCGGCCCAGTTGCTGTTGATCATGAAGGATGAAGTCCAGCCCAGGAACGAGGAGCCGGATCTCAACCGACCTATGAAGAGGCCGGATCCGTGGAGGCCTATAAAGTATCCGGATCCAGCACGGTCAAGATGGAAGGCGGATCCTTGACGTACACGGCAAGATATTGTACCGTAGTTAGGCAACTTGTATTCCGGCTAGGACTCTCCATGTAAACCCTAGATCCGTGCGCCTATATAAGCCGGATCCCGGGAGCCCTAGAGGCACAACCACAACCATTGTAACAACGCGCAAGCGCTCAGATAATTCCAGACAAGCAGCAGTAGGCCCTGTCCTCGTGCAGGTGTTCCGAAGCTGGGTAACTCGCGTACCACCGTCCCATGTGCACTCCGCCCTATGGCCCCTACTTCTTCTCCCCCTCGTGAGGATCCCTCCTTCGGGGTACCGTCGAATAGGCAACGACAACGGCATTCAGCTATCTGCAACCAAACGGGTTGTGAGCTGCACGAGCAGGGAAGAAAGTACTGTAAACGGGCAACCACACAATGGCGCATGGCTTTCCTCTCCGTCGCAGAAAAAGCCGCCCAGGCTATCAAATGATCCGCCTTTCATGGCCCATGGCCCGTTCGCGACATGCGGGGAGGTCCATCTCGCTGATACAGTGGTGCAAGAAATCAATACAGGCTACCAAAACGCCCCTGTGCGTGCTCCAGCCAATTTCATGGTCGAGTGCACTCGGCAAAGATGTCTGGTTGTACTGGTGGAACAGGAGATGAGGTTGGCTCCAGGGAAACAACTACTCCCTCCGTTCTTTTTTAATTGACTCAGATTTAATACAAAGTTGTACTAAATCTGAATCAATTAAAAGAGAACGGAGGGAGTAAATTAGATTGTTTCTCCTAAATTAGATCTAATGGTGCTTTAAAAATCATGATAGCCACAATGCGAAAGCCTACCAAGCAACAAATAAAGCTAATTCCTGCTTCACGAGAACATACTACCAAACGCGCGCCGTGAAGGACAGGCCTACCGGCCTAATGCGCCGTCGACGGTCGGCCGTCCATTTTCAGGGACAAGCGTTGACGGTGACCGGGATATGCTGGTGCACCGCTGCTTGGCCCCCCGGACAAATTCTACTAGTACCGCATAGTTCACGCCACGCTCCACTTGGCCATATTGCTTGACACCGACGCTTCCCCCGTAAATCGTCGTTATCCGTTGGGTAAAACCACTCGTCGGCAATACCACCGACGAGCCTACAGTTCCGTCCGTCGTCAAAGCGAGCTGATTTCGCCGACGGCTTAGCATCTCCACGCGTTGGGGCTCCCAGGCTGAAATTCGACGCTATTTAACGTCGGATGGATGTAATTTTTAGCCTATTTTTGCAGAGGCGAGTCTAGGATGGATGAAAAGTTTTGACAAAAGACGGCGAATTCAGACAAAACAAGACGAAATTCGTTCAAACACATAAGCAAAATTTAAAGATATTTAACATATATAGGTGAGTTCGAACAGATATAGACCGAATTCGTACATATATTTGAATTCGGCCAGATGGAAACATAAACTAAAATTAAAAACGGCGTGCCGAAACGGCAGCGTCGGCGGCATCCCCAGGGGGGAGTTGCCGGCCTCGATATGCGTGAACACACGGGCAAGCGTGCGGCCCGGCGCACCCCACCAGCGGCGGCGCCCGGCGGCGTTGTTACGCGCTGGAGGAGGGGGAGGACCGTCGAACGCTACGAGTTCTCGTTCGTGCCGGAGACCGAAGAACTCGTTCCAGGCGTCGTAGTTGTCGGCGAGGTACCTCTCCTCCGCGCGCTGCTCCTCGGTGAGGGTGACCCGCATAGCGTCGATAGCGGCGTCGAGCTCGCCGCGTCCCACCGGAAGCGGCGGAATCGGGACGCCCCCCGCGCTCAGGCGCCATCCTCCGGGCACGCGGAAGTCTGGCGACGCCAGGTAGCCCGCCATGTGCAAGAGTCCCGCCTCCCACTGGTGTAGGGAACGGCGGCCGAAGCCATTGTTCGTCGCGCCGTGGCTTTCCATTGCTCGCTGGAGGCGGATTGGGAGAGAAGACAGGGCTGGGGAGAGGAGGGAGACGACGGTGCTGAATGTGGCCAGACGCGGTAGGTTCCGCGATAAATAGAAGGAGCCGCGCGTGAATCCGATGCGACGCCGCGTGGAAGCTACGCGTCCGGCGAAGACTGGCCGGCGGCAGGCTTTTGAAGCGCGCGGAAGACGATTGCCCTCGGTCGCCGACAAGTCGGGGCCACCATCTGCGCGGGAAGTTTTCTCGATGTTTCCTGCGCTTTCGTTTCGTCCGAAGTCCCCGAGCGCTGCCCGGGGGGCCGGGAATGACCTGGGCTCGCCGGACGGATGAAAGCCCAAATCCGGCCGAAAACGAGGTTCCGGGGACGCGACTGGACCGTTTTCGTCCATCCGGATGAAAAAAGGCGTCCTGAGGACCTTTCCGTGAAGACGGCTGGAGATGCTCTGATGCTCTTAGAGCGTCTCCTGTCCTTCTAGGTTAGGTCGCGAAAACGAAGTTAGTTTAGTTGGCTGGTATTTCGTTTGTTAGGTATCTCCAGCGGTTTGAAATATTTTTCTGTCTAAAATAACTTTTTAGTTACAATAGAACTATTTATATAGTGTAAAAAATAAATAAATAAAAGACTAAAAATAGCTTAGCTAACTAGGGCGTCCGTTATGGCTGCCTACTTGTCGCGGTCGTTGATGAGGTCGACGAAGACCGGAGGCGCCCAAGGCCACGGCCAATGCAGAGGTTGCGGAGGCGCCGATGGCGGCGTAGGCAACGTAGGCTTCGTTGCCTCCCTTGGGCCAGCACGAACTCCCGTAGTAGGACTGCGAGGCCATCCCACTAAGAGAGCTCGTCGAGCTCGCTATTGCCGATGGCCATTTCGATGGCCTCATCCTCCGTGAGGTTCAGCGGTAGGAGTTCCTCCTCCTCCTTCGTGATGCCGAGGACTACGTCTTCATCGTCGTCATCCTCATCCTCCTCCTCATCGAGGCCGACGGTGCGCTCTCGATTGAAGAAGACGACGGTGGCGCGTGGGTGAAACTCCCAGGTGGCGAAGGTGGACAAGTCGTAGGAGTCGAGGGTGAAGGTTGGATCTTCGTACAGATCCGGCGACAGGATGAAGCTGCGGAAGTGGATCTCATACTGCGCTGGCATCCCTCGTGCGGCACCAGAGGCACCAGGATGCAACAGGAATTGAGGTACCACCTCCCGCCCGGTAGGCCCGCATCCGACCAAGGGCCCGGCTAGTTCTCCTCGAACGTCCGATGCACGAAATCCAAGGGAACGTAGCGGTGGGTTGCGCAAGGTTTTCTCCTTAGCGGCACTAGACAATCCATCCTAGCGGTCTTTCTTCGTCTTGCGGAACGGCTAACCCTTACCCATGTCGATGAAAGTTGGTTGTACTGCTCACGCCATCGTTTCTCTTAAAAAGGTCGGCCGCCGCCTTGAACTAGCGGGGTGCCCAAACGTCGCCCGCTCCAACGGTGACGCAAAGAGGCAGGCCAGTGCCATGAATGTGGCGCAAAAAACCGAAGCGGCACCGGAGCCATTACTAACGCGCGGAAGATGAGGGCATCTCCAGCAGCGCGACGCAAATGGTCGCTGAGCGACCGTTATAGTTCGCCGTGACCGGAAATGCATCTGGCACCACCTCCAGCGGGGCGACGCAAAGTGACCGGGCCGTCCGCGGAGACGCAAACCTGGCCCAAATATGCGCCTTGGATGCGTCTCTGGCGGACGCTCGGCGGACGCGGAAAGTCTCCGCTCGCGTCTGGCGGACGTTTTGTCTGGCCCACCAGGCAGTGACGCGTCGTCGATGCGTCTTCTCCGCCAGTACTGGTGCCGAGGCGTCGCTTTGGCAGTCTGCGGCCGCGTTAATGGCGATGCCTCGCGTGTCGCGCGGCCGTCGCCTACCTCTGCGCACGTAGTAATGGCGATGCCACGCGTGGCGCGGCCGTCGCCCTGCCTCCGACCTATATGAACAGGGGCGCGAGCATCTCATCTCCTCCCCATAAAACCCTAGCCGCCGCTGCCGTAGCGCCGCTTCCGCTCAGCCCTAGCAGATCCGCCATGAGCAGCGCCGGACGCGGCCAGGCTGCCGCGCCTCCACCTCCACCTTCACCTCCCACTCCACCTCGCCCGGCCTCGAGCTCCGACGACGAGTTCGACTCCGAAGACAGCACCGACCTCCTCGACCCGGTCAAGGACGCCGCGGCCCTGGCTGAAGCGGAGAAGGAAGCAGAGGAGGAGCGGGCGGCCCATGCGGCGGTCGACACCGAGCTGGAACAACGCAGGCTGGCGGCCGCCGCTGCAGCAGAGGACTCCGATTCGGAGATATCTTGGTCCTCCGATGACCCTGATGTGCCTACCCCGGAAGAGAGGGCGGCGGAGCAGAGGGCCATCGTCGAGTCTTTCGAGACGTTGAAGGACGACGCCGCCAACGCGAGGCTGGAGCAGTGCCTGCAAGAGGACGCGGCGGCGCACCAAGCCATAGAGGCCGCGCGGGAGGCGACGGAGAAGCAGGCGACGGAGCGACGCAACGACGGTGTCGGTACTCTAGGACTATAGATCTACTTTGTATAGTTTTTATGCATTCATATGTACTACTTTCAAAGTTTTTAACTATGTTGTAATTCAAAAAATGGGTCGCCCCGGTGGGAGCACACCTAGACGCAAACGGACGCGCGGAAAAATATGTCCGCGGGGCAACGCAAACGGACGCTCGCGACCACTTTTAGGCATCCGAAATACGTCACGCCGCTGGAGATGCCCTGAAATACTCAGGATCACTGCCGAAGGAACGACGCGAACGTGGGATGACCGGTGTTGTATCCGCGGCGACACATTCTAGACATATATTTGGGCCGCAAATGCATACCAGTCAGTTTCTATCGCGCACTTTACCTTAGTTTGCTTCAGCTCGGCAGTGATGCCCTCGCTCGACCCAATTTGGACAGTAAAACGAGGGATTGTCACTGTTTCTCCCATGATTTCCGCAATCTGGTGAACACATCTCCATCTCCGCCATCTCCGATAACAGAACGGAGCTGATCGATGAAGCGAGACGGTGGAGCAAAAGAAAGCCTTTATTCCCAAGTCACCATCACATGTGACATGTCCTAGTTATCTGCTGCTGTTTTGGTAAGAAGTAGATAGCCATAATGGAGTACTAAATAGTAGATATTTTTTGTTAATCCTTAAATAAAATTCATTTACGACAGAAGATTCAAAGTGTGCACACCGCAACAACCGTGAGCATGGCACGATCACCATGACAAGAAAAAATAATAAATTTTAAAACCAAGACTACTCCGTCCATCGGTTGCTTTGCTTGAATAATAATCACTTTGATTTCGTGGTGGGAGCTAACGTCTCATTAGTGCTATCCTCCAACTTTTAATTTTTCTTGACCTGCTGCTCCACAAACAAAGAAAGAGGCGAATTTGGGATTCCGGCGAATCTCTCCACCACTCCGGCTGAGAATCCAAGAAAGGAAAGAATTCGCACCCCGCCGGGCGGACAGCTCGCTCGCGCGTGTGATGCGCGCGGCCTCGCCGGCGGCGCGGCGGCGATGGATTTCCCGTGGATGGACCTGCCCTTCACCTTCCTCACCCTGCTCCTGGCCACCCGCCTCGCCTACGACTACTACGGCGTCGTCGCCGCCACCTTCACCGGCAGCTTCTCCCTCCAGATCTTCCTCTTCTACTGCTTCGCGCGCTGGTACAACCAGACCATGCGCCCCCGCGCCGACCTGCTCCCCTCCACGTCGCGGCAGCACGACGACGCCGGCGGCGGCCCGCCCGTCCTGACCCCGCTGCTGGAGGCGAATTCCGGAGCCGGCGCCGGCGCCGCCGCGGCCGCGGGGACACTTCTGGCCAACCGCTGCCTCGCCTTCGTATTCATGGTCTTCGTCCCCCTCATCATCGTCGTCTTCGAGCGGAGCCAGGCGGACGTCGTGGCCTACGGCCTCTGCCTCGTCAACATCGTCGTCATGGTCATCTGGCTCTCGCCCGACTCCGCGGGCTCCATGTCCGCCGCCAAGTCGTTCCTGAGGCTCAGCGACGACGAGGACGACGACGGCGGCAGCGGCGGCGGCAGCGCCGAGGAGGACAAGTGCTGCGTCTGCCTCGCCGGCATGCGGGAGGAGCAGAGCCTCCGGGACCTGCCGCGCTGCGGCCACCGCTTCCACGACAAGTGCATCGGCAAGTGGCTCAGGGCCGGCCACCCGACCTGCCCCGTGTGCCGGGCGCTCGCCCTGCCGCCGCCGGCCCGATACGCTGACCCGCTTGATGACTCCATTAGCCCTGTCTAGCTCTGCTTATGATCTGCATCCAATCTGGAAATCATTCCTAGACAAGATCAGATTATCAGATGCAGGCAACGCGCAGGTATTGGCTAGTAGTCTGTTGATGATGTGCAGTTCGCTGAACCCATTGTTTGGGTCGACTGGAAATGTTCAGTTGTACTAGTACACTATTTTTTGACATGATGTTCAGTTGTACAGGCCTGTAAATAACATCTCTTGCTCTCAATATTTTGTTGATACCGAAGTCGTGCACGTTTTGCGAAAATGTGCAATGATTGTACATTCTATTCATACAAGGGGATCCGAGAAACAAAATCATATATAAACCAAAATCTTGGACATACCTAATATTAGTCTTGCATTGTATCCTAAAAAAAGGATACCATTAGTCCATTAGTCTTGCATGAATGTCGGTTTGATAAGGAAAATTTATGTTTCCTCCAACGGAACCCTACAGGTGTTAGGCTCCCGCTATTTTTTTTGCGAAACACAGTATAATCAAAGACCCTCATACATACGTGCACACACTCACACTATGAACGCACACACGTACACCCTACCCCTATGAGCACCTCCAAGAGACTGCATTGAAGAACTGATCCGACGGGTCTTGAGATTGACGAAGTCACCACAGGCGCCTCGCTGTCGACGGGACGTCACCTCCCACTGAAGAATATTTCGCCATTATGAGACACGAAAGTGTTAAATCTGGGATTTGAACTCTGGTGAGCTGGAATACCACTGCCCTCCTAACCATCTGACGTGGGCATTACCCTTCGGATAACCAATGTTGCCTTACCCTATATTTCCTAGTTGGAGGCCCATGAAGGCACTCGATGGCAAGATGGGCCGCCAAGAGAGATGCGGCAGAAGATTCCTTGAGGTGCAAGACACGGAAGAAGCCAAACAAGGAAAGCTTAGAGATAGATCTGCTGTAAACCCAGTCGTACTCGATTAGACCTATTGAGACCTGGCCTCCTATATAAAGGCCAGGAGAGGGGCTGTCGAGAGATATAACCAATTTTAGCAATCTTAGCCAGGAAAAGCTCAAAGCTAGGTTACCTTAGCGCTTAGCCAACTCGACGAGATCTCAGCCAAACTATTCGGCACCCCATTGTAATTCATTATCATCATAATCAAGAACAGACAGGCATGACGTAAGGGTTTTACCTCATCGAGGGCCCCGAACCTGGGTAAATCGTTCTCCCCGCTTGTCTGTGAACCGATGTCTCGTGTCAGCTTGCAGGATTCCATCAACCCTAAGCCCCTATCGGAGGGCATTGCCGAGGAGCACCCTCGACAATTGGCGCCGTCTGTGGGAAACCTGTCGGCACAAGATCGTTCATCGGCAGATCCAATCATGACACCGGCGACTCCACCAGTAATTTCACCAGCAACTTCATCAACACCATCTTCGCCGAACCTGCGAAGCCCGATTCGGTTCGGCTCCTACGAGTTCACCCCGCACAGCGATTCCTCCCGATCGAACTTCTCAGATCTACAAGGAAACATGGAGATGACCTTCGGCAGCGTCCACTACAACGTCAACGTGGAGGGAATCCTTCGACTGCTGGAATCGCCTATCTCCAGGTCGACGATTCCAAGCGCGTCATCGTCATTCGACCTTTCGGCTGGTCTGACAGGCTCGACAAGTTCGCCCGCGCCCTCAACTCCGCGTTCCCGGTCTTCCATGTCGGTAGGATCCGACGACCCCACATCTTCGGAGCTAACCTCGTATTACTGCTTGAACTGCGACACCAGGCACGGGCTGGGGTCGAGCGACACCCCGTTCATCTGCAATGCCCAGTATTCGTCAGGAGAGGACAGTATCGACAGCATCGTCCAAGGAACCACCCGAGGAACGGCGCACCATCAGGTCTGTGTCGCCAATAACACAGGAAATACAAGACATAGAGGAAACGGAGACCATACTCCTCGTTCTAGTAGATGGGCGAGTTTCGAAAACAGCGCCAGTAACCACGACAGTCACTACACCATCGCAGACGAGGAGTGGGCAGCCGCCAGGGCAGCAGTACTCAACAACACACCGCTCCCCGCAGGAACCTCGGTTGGAACCCTCAATGCTTATCGCTCTATACTAGAGAAAAACCGGGAGCACTCGTCAAAGGAACAAGCCACTCTCGAGAGACGCCTATCTCGCGGCGGATCGATCCGAGTGAACGGCGAAGAGGCTCGCAGGCGAGCGCCTCTCGAAATACCCAAGGGGCAGGCAAGCACAGGTCGAGGCTGTCTAGGCTCTCAGAAGATGAAGCCAGAGAAATCACGTCGAACCTGACCAAGTCCTTTATGACTACGGACACCGCAGGCATGCCACGACCGAAAACCGTTGCAGGAGCAACTGCCAACCTTGTTGCATACCTCATCAACCAGCGCCCCGAAGGGTCCATGGCCCAAGCTCATCGAGGTGCTCTGGAAAGTCTCGCGATACTGGGAAATAATCTAGTTCCACAAAAGGAAAAGACCACGCTGCAGGGCAGTGGCTCAAAGTATCATGCGAGAGACGCTCGGGATGAAATCACCCAGAGTAGGATCGACAAAGCAAGGCGACGACGTGCCGCTAGGAACGAGGAGGACATCGATTCTTCGGACGAGGATCAGGAGTACGACGGCGAGCTCAAGGGAGCCGACTGTTTAAGTCACAGAATCCGCGAGGCAATGCCACCCAGGAAGTTCAAGCCTACGCCTACTGACGCTGCCAAATACGATGGGCAGCAAGAGCCAAGATCTTGGATAGATGACTACTTGCAGACTGTAATACTGCATAAGGGGAACCAAATAGCAGCAATGCAGTGCTTGCAGCTTTATCTCAAGGATTCAGCGCGAGCCTGGCTAAGGGGGCTGCCGAAGGGTTCCATCAAATCATGGGACGATGTAGTAGACGCCTTAGTTTCCAATTTCCAAGCAACGTATAAGAGACCCGTCGGGATTGAAGAGTTGCGGAACTGCCAGCAGAAGCAAAAGGAGTCGATGCGCTCATACATCGGGAGATTCACCAAACTCCTAAACGCTGCCGAAGATGTGTCCATCGACAGAGCAATTGACGCCTTCAGCGATGGCGTCCGGCGGGAGAGTTACATAGAAGAACTCGGGCGCAAAAAGCCTAAAACCATAACCAAGTTAATGGAAATCGCCAACAGCTGGGCTGATGGCGAGGACAACGTGCGAAGGCCACGACAGCGCAGCGACGACGAAGACGATGATCAGCCGAAGCACGACTCGGGTGGCCGAAGGGATCGCCACAAGAGGAGGAAGAACCGCAACTATGATGACAACAACCTAGTAGCCGCAGGGTACTCTGATCGGCAGGATGATCGGTACGACGACAGAAGAGATGATCGACAGGATGGTAATCGAAACAACTCCGGGAACCGTGGCAATTATAAACCTCGGCAGCAGAGGGCCCCCGAACTGCCTTATGCCGAACAGATCAACGCTCCATGTTACCTGCACTCGTATACCGATTCTAAAGATGGAAAAACAAAGTCGAGCCACCTGCTCAGGGACTGTCGGCAGTTCATTGACATGCATAAACTCATCCAGCAGGGAGGCCAGCAACTGCTACCACCACCACCTCCACCTCCACCGTAGCACCAAGTCTAGCAGGCTCAACCTAATCAACCCAACGAGGCGTTTCCACCACCACGAGGACAGATGAGCATGATCCATAGGACAGGTGTCTCAAGAAGAGAGATGAAGAAGCTCACCCGAGAAATTAACCTGGCAGAAAGCATCATGGCAAACATCCCCGAGTATGTCGAGTGGTCCTCTCAGAACATTACGTTCAGTCGAGCAGATCACCCGATGACCATACCAAAACCGGGACACGCTGCCTTAGTAGTCGAGGCACAAATCGGGGGGTTCAAAATGAGCAAGGTTTTCATGGATGGTGGAAGCGGATTAAACCTAATATTCGTCGACACAATCAAAAGTATGGGGATCACCATGAAGATGCTAGAAGAAACAGATACCTGCTTCCATGGGATTCTCCCAACTGCACCGGGCTACTCTCTTGGCAAAGTTTACCTGAACGTCGTCTTTGGCAAAACCGACAATTTCAGGAAGGAGAAGATCGAGTTTGAGGTAGTGAACTGGGAGTCACAGTATCACGCCATACTCGGGAGACCAGCTTATGCCAAGTTCATGGCTGTGCTGCACTATGCATACCTCAAGCTAAAAATGCCTGGGAACAACAGGATGAACATCACAGTCTATGGAAGTTTCTCACGTTCGGACAATTGTGATCGCGACTTTCAAAGGATTGCCGCGAAGTTTGGGCTACAACGAGAAATCATCGACCCTCTGCCCAAGCTGTCGATACGAGAAATCAAGGAGCAACAACATGTCAGGGAAACCAAGAAGAAGCCAGCCGACTTTACTCCTGAAGCATCGGCAGCGGAAGCATCGGCAGCAAAAGCTTCGGCAGCAAAAGCTGCGGCAGCGGATGACACAAAAGGCACAGGAGACAGCAAGACGCTGACAATCGCTGCCCGGATCCCTGGCGAAGTCAACGGCGCTTCAATAACCACCAACACGATGACCAAGCCAGAAGATGAAAAGAACCCCTTCAATACTTGAGCAATCTACTAGCATTTAGTTTCATTTTCCTTTCCAAACAGGGCTTCCCCTTTTTCGCCCTTTAGTCCAGCATTTTTTATTAATAAGTACTCAAGTTTCAATTCCTTGAAAAGCTTTGCAGTTGACCGGAGCACCTAAACCGCATCTTTGTAAATCTTGGCAAACGACGATCCAACATAGTACGCGGCAAAGGATCATGCTCCGAAAAATGCCTCTACGAGTGCTAAAGGATGCAAAATAAACAAGGACATTAACCCTTCCCTTTACTATAGATGCCTCTACGAGCGCCGTAAATAGCAAGAGTCCGGAAGTACTCATCAACACAACCCACGTTCGATATTTTGCCTATGAAAATATCACGGAACAACGGGTCCACCGGCAGTCATTCAACCCGAATAATTCGGGAGTGGCCGTCGAGGCATACATCGGTTGAAGGCAAAGTTGCGCATACAACGGGATTAGCAAAACCCGCAACACGAGCTGATCACTCAAAAGTTTTGCCGACCAACAAAAAATACACACGACTAAACGAGCAATTAAGATTTGCTCCTTCAAAATTTGCCAACGGCATCAGCATGGTAAAAATACATATACATGTATATACCAAATAACAAGCAATCCTAACACTTGGGTCAAGTAGTCATAACATCTATACAAACAACCTTTGTTCCTGAAATCACCCTTGCGGAGTGTCTTTTTCCTCAGGTGCCTTCGACTCCTTCTCCATCTTGTCGACAATCACATTGGCAGGAAGTAAAACCTTCGGGTACAACGTCTCCAAGTCACCAGTCGCATTGGCAACGGACAGTAAATTCACCGAAGGATAGCGCGCAAGTACAAGAGCAAGCGTAAATCTGGCCCCTGCAAAGACTTGAGCTCGCACCAAGTCCCGAATCTTCCTGGTGTTCCCAAACTCCGACATCAGAGTCAATAGTGTGGGGGGAACTCTGTTCAAAGGAAACATTGTCCTCCAAACTACCCTCAAGGCTTTGTAGCATTTGTCGAAGAAATGGTGAACCGGTTGGACCCGATCCTGAAACTGTGCAATAGCCGACGCCTTCGACTGCTCTCGCCAGAAAATTTCTTCGGCTGACGACAACTGGGTCAGTGCATGAACACGCTCGTGAATCCGCTTGTTCTCCTCCGCACGATTCAGAGATATGACTGGCAAGGCGATAAATAAAAGTTTAGGCGGTACGTTTCCGGTGGAAGAGTACTGAATACAAGGGTCAAGGGACTTACAGTTCAAACTTTCGGTGGCTTTATGAAGTTCAGTAAGGGCGTAGCGCTCTACATCAGCCGCAATTTCGCCCTTCTTCTTGATGATAGCAGCCAAGGCGTAGGTGCTGCGCAGATCTTTCTCCAACTGCGTGATCCGATCCTTCATCCGCTGGATCCGATCATCCTCAGATAGGGCACCCGAAGAATCTTCGACAGATGCAGGCACAGGGAACACCTGTAAGAAACAGTGTCAACAAGCATGACAGACCGATTCTTTGAAACATCGGAAGATACTCTCATCGGGAGAATGCTACTGACAATATTATAGCAAAGAGTGTGCTAGCAACATTGCTAGCATAGATTTTATTACAACCAAAGGATATCCAAGCAAAACAATGTTTCACATCCAATTAAGGAAAAGTTTGCTACAAAAGATCAGAGCGCCTGAGTCTAGGTCGATAAGCTAGGGCCTGCCGACGTCTTCCTTGATGAAACCAGCTCAAGAAGCTGGCGTGCACATCTAACAGCTAACGCTTTGAAGGTGCTCAAATCAACCAACCGCCCATCCTCTTCCTTCGGCAGCTCCTTGGACATTTCTTCAATATTGGCCTTAAAGCCGTGACCCATCATAAGTTGGAAGGCAAGGACGGCGCCATAGGTACGCGAAGTGCGTTTGAATACCTCGATAACTTCCCTGGTGTCAATCACGAAGGCATCGATCAACTCTCCCAGGGTTTTATCTTGACTGATCTTGGGGAAGATCATCGATTGTATCCGCGCCATGGCACCCTTTCCCTTCTCAAGAAGCTCCCGAGTAAGCTGATGGGAAGCAAGAGCCATCGACAAGCCATTGGATGGAGAATTGTTTGGAACTTTGTCCAAGGCATCGGCAGGAATGTTGGCGGCTTCTGCAGAAGGAGAAGAGGCCATCAGTAAAAGGCTGAGCCCATAAGAGTGATAATTGACAGAGGAAAACGAAAGAGATTACCAAGTAAAGCCAAAGAAGATTGGCGAAGGAGTTCATCCTTTTCAGCCACCCGGGCCTCGGCAGCTAGCCTGGTCGCCTCTTCCTCCCGCAACTTCTCTTTTAGCTTGACCAGCTCCTCCTTCAAGGAGTCAACTTCTTGGCGGGCTTCGGCAACTATCTTGACTGCGCCATCTAACTTCGAGGAGGAATATTTAATCTCCTTCTGGAGACGAACCTTCTCTACTTCCAGAGAAGTGAATTGGGAAGCAAAGGCCTCCAAAGAAGAGATGAGTCCTCGCAGGTCCTAAAGAAGAAAAAAAAAGAGAGGGGGCTATTCAATGAAAAATCGTTCAAGCAAGACACCCTCTCGAGAGGTCCATGCCGCAATCGAGAGAGACTTACAGAAGGGGGAGTCCTGGTAGCGGCAGTCGAAGGAGCATCTTTCCCTTTAGAAAGGGAAGAAGCGGTTGATATCTGAGATGCGGGGGCTGCTTTAGGAACCGACGCTTCAGAAGCAGCGACGTCTGGCGGAGTGGCATCAAGTTTGGCCTTCTTGGCCGGCGGCTCGACGAAACCTTCGTCGCTGTGAAGAGAATTGATCAACAAAAAGTTATGGATGGAATGCAAGAAAGATGAAATACGGCTTCAAGGAAGAAGATATTTACATATCGAAGAGGTCATCTTCATCGGCAAAGCCGTCGGTCGATCTCTTTGTGGGTGAAGACCTGGCCTACTCCACAGCTGCATTAATAATGGTATCATGATCAACGTCATCATCACGCATTGATCCTTCTGTATTGCAAGCATCATCGGCTGGGGAAGGAAGGTTGGCGTGGGCAGCTCTCGAATCTATCGGGTTGTTACATTCATCCTCTGGATCTACTTGTTCGGCAGTGCGGAAATCAACAGGGGCTGAGGAACCTCTCCCTTCGGAATTGTCGATTGGTGAGTCTTGCGAGTCTCCGGAAACTATGGGAACCTGCTGAATAATGGAGTGAACAAGAACAATGAAAACATGTCAACTAAACAAACACTGTCGACTAAGCAAAAAATAGCACAGTAATGACATCAAAAGGAAGTTACCTCTGGTGGCGGATGATCAGCATCAAGAGGAGCATAAGAAGATATCAACGGGATCGAGTCTTCCTGGCTAAAGGAAGTAAGGCGACGGACTTCGTCAAGTAACTCCTTTTTCGACAGTTCGGCAGCATTAATTCTGGTTTCATCCTTTGGACCTGAGTACAACCACATCGGGTGAACTCTGGCCATGACTGGTTGGACTCGTCGTTTCAAGAACACCGCTGCCACCTCTATGCCGACCATAGTTTGGCCATCGGCCTCTTTGACTCGAAGAAATTTGGCAAATAATTCATCGGCTGCTACTCTTTCATCGGGTGAGAGAATGTTCTTCCAGGAATTTTTGGGCTTGGCTTCGAAGACATCGGCAAAGCAAGGAAGCTGAGATTCGGGTGACAGGGAATCCTTGACGTAAAACCATTTCAGCCTCCACCCTTGCACGGATTCTCTCATTGGGAAATTAAAGTAATTAACCTCCGAATGGGCTACAAACCCCACTCCACCAGTGACAAAGTATCCATTGCTACTGCTGTATCTCTTCACATAGAAGATATTTTTCCACAGCCCGAAATGAGGTTTGATACCCAGAAACGCCTCGCAAAGGGTGATGAACACAACAACGTGGAGGATTGAGTTGGGAGTAAGTTGCCATAATTGGATTTCGTAAGTTCGCAAGAGATGGAGGAGGAATTCATGACTGGGAAGCGAGAGGCCTCGATATAGGAACGATAAGAACATCACGGTAAAGCCAGCACGGGGATTAGGCCGAGAAATCGCACCTGGAAAGATCACGTTCCCCTCGTCGGAGGAGATTAGTCCCAGACTTCGAGATCTTTTTTCATCACGCTTGGTGACGGTTGACACTACCCAATCTCCGGGCCTGGCCACCGAGCTTGGCGGCGCTGGCGGCGCCGGAGTTGGGAGAGGAGCGCTCGGGGCGCTCCCCTTCGGAAGAGTCGAGGAAGATTTGGTGGCGGCGCCTCCGCTAGTGGAACTGGCGGTGGCAGTAGCACCCTTCTTCTTCACCATTGTGAGATATGGGAAAGATCGGAGAAGCAGTGGTGGCGGCGCAACAGCAGCGAAGGAAGGAAGAAGAAGGAGAACAAGGAGATGCTAAGGAAAATATGGAAGAGGATTAGGGGTTTTTTTCGCCCTTTGGAGATTTTAAGGGGAACTTGAGAATTGAGTGGGGCACGTGTCATTGTTTCCGGTCCATTCAGTAATTTTTTCTATTGAAGGTTGCAGAAATCGAGGAGACGCCTTGGTGACCGTGCGAAAAGGGGCGGACAAAGAAAGAATAGGCCCAGTAGGATATGTCCTGTCAGTCAGAATCAAGATATTAGTAGAGCGTCATCAATGACGTCATGGAAAAATGCTAAAAGCATTCGAAGGAAAAATGAAAAGTTATCGGATGAAAGAATTGGGTCTAAGCACAGACTGTGAAGCATCCGCACTTAGACTCGGGGGCTACTCCCATCGGGAGCGCTGACGCGCACCCGATAAAACGAAGACTCGAAGAAAGAGGGCCAATTGATCGACTCAAGTCTACACCCGGTTAAAAGCACCCGTGCCCAGACTCGGGGGCTACTCCCATCGGGAGCGCTGGACACGCACCTGACAGAACTTTTTTGCACTCCAGGATCATGCCTGGGGACTTGATTCTGTGTAGGGTAACGTTGTTTTGCCATCGGTAGTTAACCAACAAAAGTTGGGCACGTTACTTATCATCCCTTGCATGTGGGAAATATATCGGATGAGTACGGAGACTCGCAGAAAAACTTCGGCAGAGTAAAATGTTTGAGTGGTTCAACTTGAGTCTACGCACGGATAACGAGCATCCGTACCTAGACTCGGGGGCTACTCCCATCGGGAGCGCTGACGCGCACCCGACAGAAGAAGATAATGCAGATTCAAGAAGAACAAGAACAATCAAGGAGAAGAACCTTGGAAGGAGGCATGCTTTAGTCTCTACCCGAATTACCTTCGGCTAGACACTCGGGGGCTACTGACGTGGGCATTACCCTTCGGATAACCAATGTTGCCTTACCCTATATTTCCTAGTTGGAGGCCCATTAAGGCACTCGACGGCAAGATGGGCCGCCAAGAGAGATGCGGCAGAAGATTCCTTGAAGTGCAAGACACGGAAGAAGCCAAACAAGGAAAGCTTAGAGATAGATCTGCTGTAAACCCAGTCGTACTCGATTAGACCTCTTGAGACCTGGCCTCCTATATAAAGGCCAGGAGAGGGGCTGTCGAGGGATATAACCAATTTTAGCAATCTTAGCCAGGAAAAGCTCAAAGCTAGGTTACCTTAGCGCTTAGCCAACTCGACGAGATCTCAGCCGAACTATTCGGCACCCCATTGTAATTCATTATCATCATAATTAAGAACAGACAGGCAGGACGTAAGGGTTTTACCTCATCGAGGGCCCCGAACCTGGGTAAATCGCTCTCCCCGCTTGTCTGTGAACCGATGTCTCGTGTCAGCTTGCAGGATTCCATCAACCCTAAGCCCCTATCGGAGGGCATTGCCGAGGAGCACCCTCGACACCATCCAACCATAGGTTGGTTAGGTCAAGATCATCACGTAGGGCTTTGGATGGACGGTTGTAGATGCTCGAGGAGGGGAAGAAGGGTGGTGGTGCGACCAAGGGTGGTGCCGCGCCACCTGCCCTCTTTTGAGCTTCCAGCCTACATTTGCAAAGTTTCAAGACTCCAGAATGTTTTTCTTCGCGAAATATTAATCATCGAAAATGCATAGGTCCATTTGACTCCGTATAGGTCCTTGAAAGTAAAAAAAACACAAAACATCGAGCTCCTGTTCTACAGAGTTATAACCAAAATAAGGGTATCATTGGAAAATTCCCCAAAACAATATAAAACATGGATATAACATTATATAAGATGCAAATATGTGGAAATATGACTACATAGTTTATTTATGAATTTTACATGCATCAAACCCTCACTATGCTCCATGAATAATTTCCTAGGACACATACTTTGGATCCTATATAAAAAAATGATTCACCTTAGGGTGGATCCAACATCTTAACAATGACAACTGTTTGTCTTTGTTGTTGTTAGTTTTAGATTCAGAAATTGTGATACCATGTTGAGAAGATGGTGATCTACTAGAAAATAGCTAATCATTGGCGCACCTATGTTGGCTATGAGTGGCGCACCCAGGTGCGTCACTGCTATCACGACACTGCTAACAGTGTGCCATTGCTATATGGCTTAGCATGATGGGATTCGTAGCATAGAAAACAAAAAATTTCCTACGACAAGAACGAAAACCAAGCCAAGATGCAATCTAGAAGATGGTAGCAACGAGGGGATCACGAGACTAACCCTAGAAGATTTCCAAAGCCTACGAGATTAGATCTCGTTGTTGCAGAAGATGATCACTTGCCGCTTTCAAAAGCGCGTAGAAGATCTTGACGGTGCCACAATCGGGCAGCACCTCCGTACTCGGTCACACGTACGGTGTTGATGAAGACGGCGTCCTTCTCCCCGTTCCAGCGGGCAGCGGAAGTAGTAGATCCTCCTCGGAATCCTGGCAGCACGACGGCGTGGTGGCG
Source organism: Lolium rigidum (assembly GCF_022539505.1). Taxonomy (NCBI): domain Eukaryota; kingdom Viridiplantae; phylum Streptophyta; class Magnoliopsida; order Poales; family Poaceae; genus Lolium; species Lolium rigidum. Next base: position 258,458,902 of record NC_061508.1, on the reverse strand, counting down.
GTGGTGGTGGAGAACTCCGGCAGGGCTTCACCTATGCGTTGCGGGAGTAGTATGTGGAGGAGGGGCGCTAGGGTTTGGGGAGAGGGGTGCCTTGGGCGCCGGCCACAAAGGGGGCAGCCAAGGTTGGAGGCTAGAGTGGCCGGCCACCCTCAACTTGTCCCTCTTTTTATAGGTGGAACCCCCAAGAGTTAGACTCCAAGTCTTCGAATAAGACCCCAATTCAAGAACTTGCCATAAGGTGGGAAACCTACCCAAGGTGGGACTCCTACTCAAGGTGGGACTCCCACCCCTTTCTTGGGGGGGTGGCCGGCCACCATGGGGTGGAGTCCACCTGGGACTCCTCCTCCTTAGGCTGGCCGGCCATGCTATGTGGAGTCCCTCCGGGACTCCACTTTCCATGGTGATTTCTTCCGGACTTTTCTAGAACCTTCTAGAACTTTCCATAAATGCACCGGATCATTTTCAAACTTGGAAAATGACTTCCTATACATGAATCTTATTCTCCGGACCATTCCGGAACTCCTCGTGATGTCCTGGATCCCATCCGAGACTCCGAACAAAACTTCGAACTCCATTCCTTATTCCATATCTACTTAAACGACATCAAACTTTAAGTGTGTCACCCTACGGTTCGTGAACTATGTAGACATGGTTGAGACTTCTCTCCGACCAATAACCAATAGCGGGATCTGGAGATCCATAATGGCTCCCACATATTCAACGATGACTTTAGTGATCGATTGAACATTTTACATACGATACCGATTCCCTTTGTCACACGATATTTTACTTGTCCGAGGTTTGATCATCGGTATCTCTATACCTTGTTCAACCTCGTCTCCTGACAAGTACTCTTTACACGTACCGTGGTATGTGGTCTCTTATGAACCATTCATATGCTTGCAAGCTAATTAGACGACATTCCACCGCGAGGGCCCAGAGTATATCTATCCGTCATCGGGATGGACAAATCCCACTGTTGATCCATATGCCTCAACTCATACTTTCCGGATACTTAATCCCACCTTTATAACCACCCATTTACGCAGTGGCGTTTGATGTAATCAAAGTACCCTTCCGGTATAAGTGATTTACATGATCTCGTGGTCGAAAGGACTAGGTAACTATGTATCGAAAGCTTATAGCAAATGAACTTAATGACGTGATCTTATGCTACGCTTAATTGGGTGTGTCCATTACATCATTCATCAATGACATAACCTTGTTATTAATAACATCCAATGTTCATGATCACGAAACGATGATCATCTATTAATCAACAAGCTAGTTATACAAGAGGCTTACTAGGGACTCCTTGTTGTTCACATAACACACATGTATCAATGTTTCGGTTAATACAATTATAGCATGGTATGTAAACATTATCATAAACTCAAAGATATATAATAACCATTTATTATTGCCTCTTGGGCATATCTCCAACAGTCTCCCACTTGCACTAGAGTCAATAATCTAGTTTACATTTGTAAAGATATAACACCTTGGCCTTCCGGTGTTTTATCATATTTTGCTCACGGGAGAGGTTTTAGTCAACGGATCTGACACGCTCAGAAACGTATGTATTTTGTAATTCATTTGCGTCTCAACGCATCACTCATTTCCAAATGAGTTGGCATTAAATATGTTTGGTCTTCTGGTGGAACCTTAATTCCGCGGTCTGAAATATGTCACTAATATTGTCACACACAATATAGCTTCAAAGTTCTGACTCTATCGGAACTACACCAAATTCTCAAAGAACTTCTTGACTTAACATCCTCAGTCATTGTCAAAACAATGACATACTCTGCCTTCGTTTGTAGAATCCGTCACAATAATTAGAACTCATCTAAATCTAGCATAGACAACTTCTAGCTCATTGTGCTACCTCTTAAACAACACTTAGTCTAATTTGAGATTGAAATTTTTATTTTTATATGTGACAAAACCAATATCGGTGCAACACCTTACATCGATTTATTTGTCATTTCTCCATACAAAACTATGTATATATATCCTTGGTTCTTCTAAAGTACTCAAGGATATTCTTACTGTCGTCCAATGATTATCACATGAATCATCCTGGTATATGCTCATGACACTTTAGAGCACAGGACATCTGATTGTGTACATATTAATCGTGATCTATAATCACTCATGTGTTTTTACTCATTGAGTGTCAAATACACTCAAGTCTTGTCAAACCTTCATATGACAAGAACATTTTCTTAATATTTCTATATTGAACTACTTCAATATCTATTCTATGTACTTTGACTTAAACTTATTATGTGTTTCAATCTATCTTCATAGATCCTGACACTAAATTTGTTTCAGTCCATATCCTTTCATTGAAGTTAATTTCTCAATGAAACCATTTAATCAAGTATATAATTACATCATTTATAACCAACTATATGTCATCTACATAAAGTATTATAAATATGTCTCAGCGCTCCCACTTAATTTCATCCGGTGAAGATTCCAACTCCGCGATACTCACTTCATCCAATTGAAGTTTGTATACCAATCAAGTATTCCACGGACCAGCAAAACTCTTGGTTGTATCTTGTATACACCTTTAATACATCCTTCTGATAAGTAATGTATTGTGCCATCCTACTAGCATAATCCACATAGACTATAAGCATTGCTACGGAAGATCTAATCTTATCGTAGTCAACTCTTTGAACTTTGTTGTAAATAACTTTTCGACAAGTCGAGCTTCTTCAAGGATATTCCATCCAAGTCTATCAATTTTATAGATCCATTTACTTTCAGCGCATGGCCATTTTAATGGAGTCAGGGCCCATCACAACTTCTTTGTTTGTAGTTGGTTTATCATTATTCAAAATCAATTCTTTGTCCACAAATCATTTATTTGATCACAAAGTAAACCATACCTACAAGGTTCAATAAGTACTTCGATCTCCATGGCTAAAACACTTTCTAGTCATGGAAGCCATGATCGTCGTGGCCGCTTCCGGAACCAATTTCCGATGCTGTGCTACTCTGATCATTATGCTCAGGTTCATAAACCTTATCAAGATCTATTGTCCTCCCACTCAAATACTTCGCTAGAAAACAATTTCTTGGAAATAAGCAAGTAACATTAACAAACACTTTTGTCTTTTACTTCATAGTGGAAATAATTCCCAATTAATTCTTTGGGATAATCAACAAAGGCATTCATCCGATTTTGGTTGAAAATTCTTAGACCAAAATTTAAAGAAAGGACTATTAAGGTTTATACCCATGCCATAACTTGTATGGTGTCATTTCAACGGATCATGATGATGCTCTATTTAGTGTAAAAGCGGTAGTCACTAAAGCATAATCCACAAAAAAATAATGGCATCAATATTTTATTTCATCATTGACCCAACAAGGTTTGGATACATCTCTCGGATACTCCATCATCACTATGATACTCCAAGAAACGTGAGTTGTAGAACAATTTCATAACTCTCTTAGATGTTCGCTAAAACTAGTAATTCAAATATTTCCACTATGATCCAATCATAGATATTTGTCTTTTCTATTACGATGATTTCCACTTCATGCTGAATTTTATTTGAATCTATTCAAATGTTTCAAACTTCTTCCTTATCGAATATATCCACATATATATACTCAATTCATTGTTTGAAGTTTTCATGAAGTAGAAGAATCTTCCGCACACAACTATGTCCAGTGAACCACATACATCATCATGTATGTTTTCACTAAGTTAGTTGCCCGTTCTGCTCTTGGCCTATGAACGGTATTTTAGTCATTCTTTTTTTTAAGGAAAGATTTGCAAGCGCCAAACGATTCAAAAATAAAATGACTCCAAAAATCCATTTGCATGGAGTTCCTTCATGCGTTCTTCTCTAAAATGACCTAAATGGCGGTTCCACAAATAAGTGGAATTCAAATCATTTGCCTTATGGCATTTTAGCGTCAGTGTTATGTATGTGTGTTTCACCATTAAGATTTATAATAACTTATCCATCGTACATGGAGTAATGTCATAATTTGAACAACTCATTATTTTTATTTGACTAGAGCAAAATAACAATTATTAAGTTCTTTATTATAAATTCTAAGGGCTAGATAGAATGCCAACGACGAACATAATAACACTTTATTTTTGTTCCAGACGTGCATTCCTATCATATTCCTTGTCAGTCACTTAGGCCATTGTATTATTGTATTGCGTTGTTTTGTATGACACTTCATACCAACCAATATGGTACTAATACCCAAGAATTTCATTGTGTGACCTAACTAGGAATACAACCATAACATGTATATCGTTTATATACACCTAAGCTAGACTTTCTAGTCTTTTCTTTTCTTTCTGCCAAAATATCTTGTGTAGTTTCTCTTTTAGCTTTCCTCATTATTCAGAAAAACACTTCAACATCAATAACTTCTAGGTTTGTTGGTCAAATACCAATAACCTTGAGGTTCTTACTTTCAAGTTGATCATCATATGATAAGTGTTCCGGATTTCACTATTAGTAATTTTTTAATATGATGAACAATTTCACATATAATTTTATCCACCATATCATGATGACTTTCCGAGACCATGTCTGTACATGCTAGGCTTGTAAAGTTTAACCTCAGTATTCGCATGTGCAAATCTGGCTTGCACCCGTTGTATGCACACGTAGAATCTATAACACCCGATCATCACGTGATGCTTCGAAACGACGAGTCTTAGCAACGGTGCATACTAAGGACGATCACTTCATGGATATGCGAATATCGTTAGTGCCCCAATAGTTGGAAGATTGGGATGCCTTGCGTCTTCAACCTTCGTACATTCCCATAAAACTTATGAGTTTATGTAGTCTCACCAAATTATATTCTATCATCTTGCAATAAGGTCTTAGATATCTCATATATCTCATACCTTGATTATTTTTGAAAACTAAATTTTCAGCTCCTTACTTTTCAAACAGATTTGAACTTCAAGTTTCACGGAGACAAGATAACTTTAGGTACTAATTGAAACCATAGTTCTTTGAATCAACAATGTGAGGTTTACTAAAAGTTTGCAATAGGACTTAATCATTTCTTGATTCTTTAACAATACGGTACCAGTCCGTAAAGTTTCTTGTCAGATTTTAATAGTATTTCTATCTCAATTACAAGACTAGTGCATGTTAGAATACGGATGCCAATACTACAAAATTAATTCAAAATACTACTCATACTATGTTCATGATAATTAGTTCATGTTTTAATCTAATTACTAATGAACTCCCACTTAATACAACATCCCTCATAGTTGTTAAGTGGTATACGATCCAAATCCGCTACACCAAAACCGATCATCACGTGAGATGATGTAGCTTCAATGGTGAACATCAACATGTTGATCATATCATCCATATCACTCGTGTTCAACCTTTCGGTTTCTGTTGTCCCGAGGCCATGTCTGTACATGCTAGGCTCGTCAAGCAAACCCAAGTATTCCGCGTGTGCAACATGGCTTACACCCGTTGTTTATGAACGTTGAGTCTATCACGTCCGATCATCACGAGATGCTTCGAAACGACGAACTGTTGCAACGGTGCATACGAGGGGAGAACACTTTATTATCTTGATATTAATGTGAGGGATCATCTTATAATGCTACCGTCGCGTTCTAAGCAAAATAAGATGCATAAAGGATTAACATCACATGCAATTCATATGTGATATGATATGGCCCTTTAGTCTTTGCGCCTTTGATCTTCATCTCCATAGCACGGACATGATCTCCATCATCAACGGGCATGGTCTCCATAATCGTCGGCGTAGCGTCAAGGTCCATGGCGCCGTCTTCATGGTTGTTCACCACATGTAGCAACTATTACAACTACTTTGAAATAACACTACTACATGAAATATAAAGACAACCATAAGGCTCCTGCCGGTTGCCACAATACAATAATGATCATCTCATACATATTCATCATCACATCATGGCCATATCACATCACCAAACCCTGCAAAAACAAGTTAGACGTCTCTAATTTGGTTTGCATATTTTACGTGGTTTAGGGTTTTCGAGTAAGATCCAATCTACCTACGAACATGAACCACAACGGTGATACTAGTGTTGTCAATAGAAAGAGTAAATTGAATCTTCACTATGGTGGGAGAGACAGACACCCGCAAAGCCACTTATGCAATACAAGTTGCATGTCGAACGTGGAGCAAGTCTCATGAACGCGGTCATGTAAAGTTAGCCCGAGCCGCTTCATCCCACCATGCCACAAAGATGCAAAGTACTCGAACTAAAGACAACAAAGCATCAACGCCCACAAAAAATTGTGTTCTACTCGTGCAACCAATCTATGCATAGACACGGCTCTGACACCACTGATGGGATTCGTAGCATAGAAAACAAAAAATTTCCTACCGCAAGAACGAAAACCAAGCCAAGATGCAATCTAGAAGATGGTAGCAACGAGGGGATCATGAGACTAACCCTTGAAGATTTCCAAAGCCTACGAGATTAGATCTCGTTGTTGCAGAAGATGATCACTTGCCGCTTTCAAAAGCGCGTAGAAGATCTTGACGGTGCCACAATCTGGCAGCACCTCCGTACTCGGTCACACGTACGGTGTTGATGAAGACGGCGTCCTTCTCCCCATTCCAGCGGGCAGCGGAAGTAGTAGATCCTCCTCGGAATCCCGGCAGCACGACGGCGTGGTGGCGGTGGTGGTGGAGAACTCCGGCAGGGCTTCGCCTATGCGCTGCGGGAGTAGTATGTGGAGGAGGGGCGCTAGGGTTTGGGGAGAGGGGTGCCTTGGGCGCCGGCCACAAAGGGGGCAGCCAAGGTTGGAGGCTAGAGTGGCCGGCCACCCTCCCCTTGTCCCTCTTTTTATAGGTGGAACCCCCAAGAGTTAGACTCCATGTCTTCGAATAAGACCCCAACTCAAGAACTTGCCATAAGGTGGGAAACCTACCCAAGGTGGGACTCCTACTCAAGGTGGGACTCCCACCCCTTTCTTGGGAGGGTGGCCGGCCACCATGGGGTGGAGTCCACCTGGGACTCCTCCTCCTTCGACTGGCCGGCCATGCTATGTGGAGTCCCTCCGGGACTCCACTTTCCATGGTGATTTCTTCCGGACTTTTCTAGAACCTTCTAGAACTTTCCATAAATGCACCGGATCATTTTCAAACTTGGAAAATGACTTCCTATACATGAATCTTATCCTCCGGACCATTCCGGAACTCCTCGTGATGTCCTGGATCCCATCCGAGACTCCGAACAAAACTTCGAACTCCATTCCATATTCCATATCTACTTAAATGACATCAAACTTTAAGTGTGTCACCCTACGGTTCGTGAACTATGTAGACATGGTTGAGACTTCTCTCCGACCAATAACCAATAGCTGGATCTGGAGATCCATAATGGCTCCCACATATTCAACGATGACTTTAGTGATCGATTGAACATTTTACATACGATACCAATTCCCTTTATCACGCGATATTTTACTTGTCCGAGGTTTGATCATCGGTATCTCTATACCTTGTTCAACCTCGTCTCCTGACAAGTACTCTTTGCTCGTACCGTGGTATGTGGTCTCTTATGAACCATTCATATGCTTGCAAGCTAATTAGACGACATTCCACCGAGAGGGCCCAGAGTATATCTATCCGTCATCGGGATGGACAAATTGTCGACACCCGGATTTTTAAGTCCAGATGCCTATTATGTCATTCATCGCAATCCCAGGAATATTGTTGTTGCGAGGCATAATAGTTAAGTATCACAGTCATCATTTATTACAAACCATATTGTCTTACAACTTGAATCACATGATCCATATTACACGAATAGTTGATCTATTGATCAGCGAACAAACACAAGTTCATAGCGGAAGCGTAAAGATAGAGGGACTCTCTAGTCCACAGGCCAACGCTTGACGTCGGAAGAATCCTAGTTGTCGTAGGCGTCCTGCTGGTCATCTCCGGGGTAGTTCTGTTCATCTTCATATTCTGGCCATTTGAATAGCCAGGGACAAAGCCGTAAGTACTTTGAGTACTTGCAAGCTAACACTAATGTAAGTGCTACAATTTTAGTAAGGGGGTGCTAGGCTCTAGTTTAATTTGCATAAAGACAGTTTTAGTTCACAAGTATTTGAGCAAAGACTTATTCATGAGCTAACTAACTCAAGTGGGAACATTAGTGTCATTCCCACAAGTTTTGTGGTGATTTAAAGCAAGTCACCAAATCAACATTCATTTTACCTACACTTTCAAGAATCTGACATCGGAAACTGTATGGCCTTTCCAACCGTCCGTAACCGTGGACACGGCTATTCGAATAGATTTACACTCTGCAGAGGTTGCACACTTGTGCCACAACATTTGATTTCATCCGTCGGGATAACCCCGAATCATCGTAACACAGTACGCGGATCATCAACCATAACCTTTCACTTACAAACCCTAGTATGAGCACCTCTCCCCATGAGCTTGGCCTCCCGAGTGAAGACCAACTGTCGGCCTGGGAACCGCACGAGGCTTGGCCTTACAATTCACCTCAATTCACATCTTTTCTCAACAACGGAGGCAGCCTCGGCATAACCCCTATGATGTGTGTTCAGAGGGAACCCATACTAAGATGCATAAACTTCCATCTAAGCCCTACCCATAATCAGGTATTGTGGGGGTACTCAAAATTGGAAAGGTATCGCATCCAAACCAATATCAGTTTTATATCAAAAATCACCATCTTCTTTTGTTCATAAACCCTTTCAAAAATCATTCAATGGAATGACTCCTCTTTCCAAGGTTTCAAATTCATTCCAAAGTCACAAGTTCCCATCTAGAGTAATCAAGTTTTAGTATTTTAGCACTAGCACTAATCATGAGGGGTGCTACCTTGCTTGGCTAACTTGAGGCTAACTTTGCTACACAAGTAATCTTAATCACTTAGACCAAGCTAACTTATCCAAGTAACTCTTTGTAATAAACAAATAAAACTGGTAAAGTAAAAACTTGGGATAGGCTTGTGTTAAGAAAGATAAGAATCATGGTGCCTTGCCCCAAAGGAGCTTTGCACTTTGCAAGAGTATGAGCTTGCCTTGGTAGTTCTCAAGGTTCTCTTCTTCCTCCTCTGGATAGTATCCTTCCTCCTCCTGGTAGTCTCCGGTGCTAGCATCTAAATTTGAATACGAGTATAATTACTAACTAACTCAATGGCTATTCCAAGCATCATATACATTCACACAAACTAGGCTAGCACACAAGTAATTCAATTTAAGTGCATTGGTTGTGTGGCTTGGAGGAAGAATAAATTCCTCTCATTTCATATGTGAAGGTTAATTTCCATAAGGTTCTTGAGAAGTAATTTCCTCTCATTGAAATCTTCTTAAGATTTAATTCCTCAAACAATAATACATGAACTTATGTTGACCCAAGTCAACCATGCATTATCATCATTTGAGAAAATGATTTAAATGAGGTAGACCACCTCATACCCTTTAATAATTCTACAATTGTTTTAAATCTCCAAGTATCTCATATAAGAGTGTTTGACCAGGGTTCAAACATCACATGAATTCACTTGAGATAAGATTTAAATGAAGTAAAATACTTCATATGATTTGCATAATAGTTTTGGACAATATCACTTAGAGAAACTAGCCATATTGTCCATTAATTAAACTAGGGCATGATCATGCAAAGTGACCACACCATTTTCTTGCAGAAACAATTAGTGTAAGTCAAATGTGAGCTATTAGAGTTGGAATTAATTCAATATCTAATTTGGTTGAATTTTAAGAATTATTTGAATAGGGAAAAGTCCCTGCCTTCATCTTTTTATCAGATTAATTCTACAACAGATCTTGAAGTGAGACCAGTGGCATGTTGTAGAACTTTTAACTAGCTTTCCAACAATATGAAGTTTGTTAAATTTGGCCAAGCCAAACAGATTCTATGGATTTTCAAAGTTGGAGCCAGTATTGAAAATGGATGGAATTTATTTAAACTGATTTTGAATAAAAGGGCCGGCGGGAAACTCTAACGGGCCAGATTCGAAATAAAACGGCCCAAGTCCAGCCCACCACGCGTCCACGCACGCGTGGGCTGCCTGACTGGTGGGCTCCACCCGTCAGTGGCTCTTAAAACCCGAAACGGTATGGGGAGCGAGAGACGCACGATTAGATCGTGATCCAACGGACCACGTCCATCGTCGTCGACGGCGAGAGAGGGTCACTGGCACGGTGGCGATAGGGGGTCGGCGGCTCACCGGGGCTCCAGCTAGGGTTGGCAATGTGCTTGACGAGGTTGTAGACGACGGCGAGGCAGCCTGTAGCAGTGGCGTGGATCGACGGCGATTTCACCAGGGCTTCCACGGCTCCGATCGCTCGATTGAGCTTGCTCCGGCGACGATTGAGGTGGCTAATGGTGCGAGGAGAAGCGGTGGTGAGAGGAGAGAGTGGTGGTGTGCTGGGATTGCTCTGGGGAGTGCTCTATTTATAGAAGGGGAGGGGTGCTGCGGAGCAGGGTGGTGGTCGACATGCGCGCGGCGTCTCCGGCGAGCTAGGAGGCTAGGCGACGACGCAGTGATGTTCACCACGTCCTGGCGGTCCTGTGAGCGTCAACGGCGCGACAAATGGTGGCGTACGGTGGTCGGGCGCGTCCGTGTACTGCCGCGGACATGGCGGGCGGTAGGCGCTAGGGGGTGATGGCAGCATGTCCGGCGAGCTCCGCGTGGCGAGGAGGGTACCAGGGCGAGCGGAGGTGGTCGGGGTACGGCTAGGTACGGCGAACGCCGCGTGGCCGTGTCGCGCGCGTCCGTGCGTGATGACGTCGCCATGCCGCTCGCGTCGTACCTGGGACGTCCTGGGCGCGCTTCGTCCGGGGCGTGTCGGCGTCCTCTCGTTCAACGGCGGGTACATGCGATCTCAGGGGATCATGGGCGATCGATTTGGCAAGGTGGCTTGGTCGGGAGAAGCAGCGAGAGAGAGGTGGGCATCGAGGTGGAACATGGCCGGCATGGCCATGGCCACGCCATGTTTGGCCGTGTCCAAGACTTGTCCATGCATGGGTTAGGTGTAGGAGGGTCCAGGGGTCATTGCTAGGTCACTTGGTGCAAAAAGAATGGCAAGGTTTGATCAAATTTTGCAAAGTGATGATCTTGCCAAAATTTCAAAGTCCTCTCTTTGCTTGCTTCTAACTTTTGATCCAAGATGAATTTGGGGTGATGATCTTTACAGAAGTTTTTCACCTTGTTGTGTACTTGGATGTGGTGCAAAGACTTGTGCTGGTTTAGTTTGAAAATTTTGAAATACAGAGGCTCAAAGTAGTGACCAGAGAGTAAAAGTAAAAAATGAGCATTATTCTATGTGATCAAGTTTTTGATTTTTGATTTGGTTCAAAAGGTGTTTCTTTGATTCTCCAAAGTTGTAATAACTATCAAATAGCATATTACAAGTAAAGGTGATGGTCCAATGGGTTTGGGGTCAAAGTTTGCAAAAATGGCATAAGCCATATGTTAGGGTTTTTAGGGTTTTCCTCTTATTTGATTTCTTTCTCTTTTTGGTTTAATTGTTTGGTGATCTTCACTTGATCACTTTAGGGTTTTTGAGTTCATCAAACAAACAACCAAAAAAATGATCATGGCATATCACTCAAAATGCACAAGTCCTATGCAGGGCACTATATGCAATTTAAAAGTTTTTGTTGGTTCTGAAATTGGATCTCTGGAATTCTTCTTCTCTCTTTTATTGAAATTTGGGATGTTAAAAACCCTTCCCCCTTACAAAAGATCTCGTCCCGAGATCTTAAAGAAAATTAGGTGCTAAAGAGATCTGGGTATTCTTTCTTCATGTCTTCCTCTCGTTCCCAAGTAGCTTCGTCCTCAGTATGGTTGCTCCACTGTATCTTCAGAAACTTGATGCTTCGGGTGTGAGTGGTTCTGTAAGCTTCCTCCAGGATGCGAATCGGCACTTCGCGGTACGTCAGGTCTTGGTTGATGTCCACTGGTCGGTGATCAATGTTCTTGAACACTTCGATCTTCTCGGGGACTTCAAGGCACTTCCGGAGGAGTGAGATGTGAAACACGTTGTGCACAGCCGACATTTCTTCAGGTAACTCCAGTTGATAGGATACTTCGCCTCGGCGGCTCAGAACTTTGAAGGGTCCGACATATCGGGGTGCAAGCTTTCCTTTCAGCTGGAATCTCTGCATTCCTTTCAGGGGGATACCTTTAGATAGACAAAATCTCCAATCTCGAAGGTCATCTCACGGCGTCTCTTGTCGGCGTAACTCTTCTGTCTTGATTGCGCCGTCTTGAGGTACTCACGGATCTTGTGTACTTTCTCTTCAGCTTCACGAAGAACATCTGGTCCAAAGACTTGGCTTTCTCCGACTTCTGACCAGTTCAGAGGGGTACGGCACTTCCTTCCGTACAGGGCTTCAAAGGGGGCCATCTGTAAGCTGGCTTGGTAACTGTTGTTGTAAGAGAATTCTGCATAAGGCAAGCAGTCTTCCCACTTGGATCCGTACTCCAGTACACATGCCCTCAGCATGTCCTCCAGTATTTGGTTGACTCTCTCAGTCTGTCCGTCGGTCTGCGGGTGATAGGCGGTGTTGAAATTCAGACGGGTTCCTAGTCCTTCATGCACTTTTTGCCAGAATCTTGAGGTGAATTGCGATCCTCTATCTGACACAATTGACTTCGGGGTTCCGTGCAGGGCGACGATTCTGGAGATGTACAACTCTGCTAACTTTGGGCCTTGATAGGTGGTCTTGACCGCGATGAAATGAGCTACCTTGGTCAGTCTATCGACAACTACCCATATGGAATCATTGCCCTTGCTGGATTTGGGCAAACCGGTGATAAATTGCATTCCTACCGAATCCCACTTCCATTCTGGAATCTGTAGGGGTTGCAGCAGTCCTGCGGGTCGCTGATGTTCTGCCTTGACTCTCTGACAGATGTCACACTTGGCGATGTAGCTTTCGATCTCTCTCTTCATTCCATGCCACCAGAATTGTTCCTTCAAGTCTTGATACATCTTGGTACCTCCAGGGTGAATTGAGTAAAGGGTGTCATGGGCTTCTTGCAGTATGACTTGCTTCAAGTCTGAGTCCGATGGTACGCAGAGGCGTCCTTTGTACAAAAGAACTCCGGCTTCATCAACAGTGAATGCTGGTGCTTTCCCTGCAGCTATCTGTTTCTTGATTCCGTCAATGCTGGTATTTCCCTTCTGGGCTTCCTTGATCTGACCAATCAAAGTGGGCTGAAGCTCTATGCTGGCTAGGAATCCTTCACTAACTAGCTCCATTCTAAACTGCTCAAAATCTTGGTATAGGCTGGGTTGTTCTTCTGCTATCATGGAGTTTAACTGACACGGCAGTCTACTCAGCGCATCTGCTACCACATTGGCCTTGCCGGGGTGGTAGTGAATTTCCATATCATAGTCATTGATCAACTCTAACCATCTTCTCTGCCTCATATTCAGCTCCTTCTGAGTGAATATATACTTCAGGCTTTTGTGATCCGAATAGATCTCGCAGCGATTACCCATGAGGTAATGACGCCATACCTTTAGTGCTAAAACTACAGCTGCAAGCTCGAGGTCATGGGTTGGATAGTTCTGCTCATGCTGCTTCAGTTGCCTAGACATATAAGATATCACCTTGCCCTCTTGCATCAACACACATCCAAGACCAATCTTGGAAGCGTCACAATAGACGTCAAATGGCTTGGTGATGTCCGGCATGATCAGGATTGGGGCTGATGTCAGTCTACTCTTGAGTTGTTGAAAACTTTCTTCACATTTGTCAGTCCATTCGAACTTCTTATCCTTCTTCAGTAGTTGGGTCATCGGTCGAGCGATGCTCGAGAAGCCTTTGACAAATCTTCGGTAATATCCGGCTAATCCCAGAAAAGCGCGGACCTCGGTCTGGGTGGTTGGGGCTTTCCATTCTGCAACAGTCTTGATCTTAGCGGGATCTACGGCAATTCCTCCTGCAGACAAGATAGGTCCCAGGAATCCTACTTCCTTCAGCCAGAATTCACACTTGCTGAACTTCGCATACAACTGATGCTCCCGAAGGGTATCTAGGACAGCTTCCAAGTGTTGCTCATGTTCTTCTTCAGACTTGGAGTAGATTAGAATGTCATCGATGAAAACAACGACAAACTTATCCAGAAAGTTCATGAAGATCTTGTTCATGAGGTTCATGAAGTAAGCGGGGGCATTGGTCAGTACAAATGACATGACATTATACTCGTACAATCCATATCTGGTGGTAAAGGCAGTTTTAGGGATATCCGATGCACGAATCTTCAGTTGATGGTATCCAGTTCTCAGATCAATCTTTGAGAAAACTATGGCTCCGGTCAAACAGATCTTCTATCTTTGGCAAGGGGTATTTGTTTTTGATGGTGACATCGTTAAGCTTACGGTAATCCGTACATAAACGACTGGCACCGTCCTTCTTATCCACAAACAAAACTGGGGATCTCAAAGGCGACGCACTTGGTCGAATCAGACCTTTGGCTAGTAATTCATCCAGTTGCTTCTTTAGTTCCACTAGTTCTGCGGGGTTCATGCTATAGGCTCTCTGGGCTATAGGTCATGTTCCGGGAATTAACTCAATGATAAACTCGATATCCCGATCTGGGGGCATACCGGGTAGACCATCAGGAAATACATCAGGGTATCGACAGACGACCCTGATCTCATCCAAGGTGGGCTTGGCTACACTCTGATTGCAGGTGAATTTTCTGGGTAGTCTTTCAGAAACATGTTCCACTATGATACCGGTGCTACTAGTCATGGTGATGGCTTTCTTAGCACAGTCAATCAATCCATGATGTTTGGCCATCCAATCCATACCCAGTACTACTTCCAAACCTTTGGTTCCCAGAATAATCAGATTGACATAAAACTCGACTTCATGTATTATGATGGGTACATTTTTGCAAAATTTTCTGGCTTTGGTGGTTGATCCGGGGATTTGGACTATCATGACATGCTTCAAGCTGATAGGTTGAATTTTACTTGTGGATGCAAAGTCTTCCGTGACAAAAGAATGTGATGCTCCGGAATCAAACAACACTCTGGCAGATACTAAGTTGACAGGAAACATACCCAGTACAACATCTGGTGCTTCCTGGGCTTCTTCGGCGTTCATGTGGAAGAGACGGCCGTTGCGGTTGTTCGGGTTGTTGGGGGCGAACTTCTTGCCGGTGGAGACGCGGCGTTGCTGTTGAGCAGGTGCAGCGGTGTTGCCTGCAAGCTTGGCGAGCCTCTTGGGACACTCGTTGGAGTAGTGTCCCACCACTCCGCACTCATAGCAGGTGATGGTAGACTTGTCCTTGGGGGCAACCGGGACGGCATTGCTTCCGGTTCTGGGGGCGGTGTTGGCGTTGTTGTTGTTGTTGGGGTTGGGGGCTCTGGGCGGAGCACGGTTGAAGTTGTTGTTGTAGTTGCTGTTGTTGTGGTGGCCTCCTGGCTTGAAGTTTCCTCCACTCCGGTTCTGATAACCGGGGCGCGAGTTCTGCATAGGGGGTTTGTTGTTGTTCCTTGGGGTGAAATCTCCACTTGAGTTGGGGCGATACTTCGGGGCGTTGCTAGGCCCACTTGTAGGGATTCGTAGCATAGAAAACAAAAAATTTCCTACCGCAAGAACGCAATCCAAGCCAAGATGCAATCTAGA
The DNA here is from genome assembly GCF_022539505.1 of Lolium rigidum. Lineage (NCBI taxonomy): Eukaryota > Viridiplantae > Streptophyta > Magnoliopsida > Poales > Poaceae > Lolium > Lolium rigidum. The sequence continues at coordinate 258,443,224 of NC_061508.1, read as the reverse complement.
AGACGGTAGCAACGAGGGGATGAACGAGACTAACCCTTGAAGAGTTCCAAAGCCAACAAGAGGAGGCTCTCGTTGCTGCGGTAGACGATCACTTGCCGCTTTCAAAAGCGCGTAGAAGATCTTGACGGTGCCACAATCGGGCAGCACCTCCGTACTCGGTCACACGTTCGGTGTTGATGACGACGTCCTTCTCCCCGTTCCAGCGGGCAGCGGAAGTAGTAGATCCTCCTCGGAATCCCGGCAGCACGATGGTGTGGTGGCGGTGGTGGTGGAGAACTCCGGCAGGGCTTCGCCTATGCGCTGCGGGAGTATTATGTGGAGGAGGAGAGGCTAGGGTTTGGGGAGAGGGGGTGGCTAGGGCGCCGGCCAAGGGCAGCCCTAGGTGGTGCGGCCAAGAGTGGCTGCCCCCTCCCTCTCCTCCTCATTATATAGGTGGAAATCCCCAAGAGTTGTAGTCCAAGTCTTCGAATAAGACCCCAACAACAAAACCTCCCATAGGTGGGAAACCTACTCAAGGGGGGAGTCCTACCCAAGGTGGGACTCCCACCTTTTCCTTAGGTGGGGTGGCCGGCCACCTATGGTGGAGTCCACCTGGGACTCCACCCCCTTAGGGTTGGCCGGCCAAGCTTGGTGGAGTCCCTCCGGGACTCCGCCTTCCATAGTGATTTCTTCCGGACTTTTCTAGAACCTTCTAGAACCTACCATAAATGCACCGGATCATTTCCAAACTTGGAATATGACTTCCTATATATGAATCTTATTCTCCGGACCATTCCGGACCTCCTCGTGATGTCCTGGTATTCCATCCGAGACTCCGAACAAAACTTCGAACTCCATTCCATATTCCATATCTACTTAAACGACATCAAACCTTAAGTGTGTCACCCTACGGTTCGCGAACTATGAAGACATGGTTGAGACCTCTCTCTGACCAATAACCAATAGCGGGATCTGGAGATCCATAATGGCTCCCACATATTCAACGATGACTTTAGTGATCGAATGAACCATTCACATACGATACCGATTCCTTTTGTCACGCGATATTTTACTTGTCCGAGGTTTGATCATCGGTATCTCTATACCTTGTTCAACCTCGTCTCCTGACAAGTACTCTTTACTCGTACCGTGGTATGTGGTCTCTTATGAACCATTCATATGCTTGCAAGCTATTTAGACAACATTCCACCGAGAGGGCCCAGAGTATATCTATCCGTCATCGGGATGGACAAATCTCACTATTGATCCATATTCCTCAACTCATACTTTCCAGATACTTAATCCCACCTTTATAACCACCCATTTACGCAGTGGCGTTTGATGTAATCAAAGTACCCTTCCGGTATAAGTGATTTACATGATCTCATGATCGAAGGACTAGGTAATTTTTAGGGTGTTGTAGTTTGTAATAGGATTTGCATTTTCATTTCTACTTTGGTATCAATTATATGCAAATGACATTGTAATCATTTTATTTTTGAAGTTAATGAATTTCTAGTTGTATATTTAGTGTTCAAGTGTGTTATTGTTTGTATAGATGACCTATTCTCTTTGAAAATACAAGGGTTACTTTGAAATTTGAGTTAAATTTCTAAGGGTGACTTAGTGATGCATGTAAAATGCATACATGAACTTTGTAGTTTATTGCCACATATTACCACATATTTGCAACATATATGATGTTATATCCATATTTTATATTGATTTACGGGGTACCAATGATCTCCTTTATTTTTGTTTATAACTCTATAGGATAGAAAAACTCTGTTTGTGTATTTTTTACTTTCAGGGACCTAAATGGAGTCAAATTGACCTAGAATTTTGGGATGTCAATATTATATCAAAAAAAGCATCTGGAGCACTTGGACCTCATGAGAGGGTCCACCCTGCCTCTTTTGGCCCTCTGCCTCTGATTGGCCTGATTCTTTCGCCAACCGACTTCATTTATCCTTAGAACCCCTATATACACAACCTCCCAGAGTTCCCTCGAGGAGGGCGCCGTAGAAATACCGAAACAACAAAACCGAGGCTGAAGCAGCGAAGATTAGAGGGGGGAACCCCACCAGAGCCACCTCCAGAGGGATCTCCACCTATTCCAATGTCTTCTAAATCATCACCATGAAGAAGGGGGAGTAGTCCACCTCTGGATTATGGGTTTGTGGCAGTAACTCGATCTATTTATCTCTTCTTCTTCATAGATCTTAGTACCATATGAGTTGCCTAACATGATTATGGTCATATATGTAATTCTCATGTGGTGGATCTTTATTCTATGGTATTAATATATGAGATTGGAATCTATTATCCGTAAGTTATATTGGTAAAATGCATACAATGTACCCCATTTTTAAGTTCTTGTTCTGATCCAAATTTTATGCAAGAACATGTGTGGGGAGAAGTGTGTATTAGATGAAATAGCATGGTTGTAGTGATTGAATAGTAACAACAAATTCATGATCTATTACGATTTTTACCTTTCCCTTTGCTGTCTCACTAGGGATAAAGTGAATGCATATGCTATGTTTATCATGTGACAATTGTGATAATGTTTTTTTACTCAAGGTAGCATATGTTATATTTAAACATCATGTCAAAATACTTAAGGTTACGCTCTGTTAAATTCTTAATACAAGATTGCTTGGAGTTTTTCCTATCTTGTGGAGTATAAAAGAGATTTGTTGCATAATCTCTGGAAGTGATGCTAATTTTAATCATAAGAAACACCTTTCCAACACTTTTATCAGATTTTACATTTGCTGCAATATTTTAATCCAAAAATACAGAAATACTTTCTTTACTTAAACACGCACAAAACTCAAAAACAACTATCTCTTTACTGTTTTTATCTATTTTACTTAGTTTATTTACCTTACTTTACTTTGAATTTCTCTTTTATAATTGCTAATACGAAACTTGTGCATGGCAACCACACGGTGGAGTTGGGGACACAAGGAAATTTTTTGCTTTGAAAGATTGCTGGAAGAAAAGAAAGAGGAGACAACTCTGAGCCAATTCCTCGAGAGTTCGATATACACCCTCGAGTTACCCTTGTGAGGAAACCTACTCTTGCTACGACACTCTGCGCTTTGAGTCCCAACAAATTGACATTATACGTGAGCGTCATCACTTAGTCAAAATCAAGTTTAGAATTCAAATTTAAATCACTTTACACTTCAATTCAAAAAGTTTGAAATTTCCCCATATTTTTGTGAATGCATGAAATATAAATGGCTTAGTTACGTGGCGCACCCACAGAATGCGCACAGAATTATTCCAATGGCTTACCCGGAGCGGTGCGCCTGAAATCTTAATTTTGTGGCGCAGGTATAACATGCATACAAAAACTAATTGAAGCCCACCCTGTCACGCCCAATCTCATTGGTTTTACTTTTTCTACGAGCGCAACGCGCTTGGTGCGCCACAGGCAACTGTATTACGCGCGCACCGGCCTCGGTGCGCCACAGAAACTGCGTGATTACGTGGCTCTTGGCCTCGGTGCGCCACAAAAA